>NW_027186523.1:26812153-26886541 GCF_028583685.1 Petaurus breviceps papuanus
GAAGGAAGGAAGGAAGGAAGGAAGGAAGGAAGGAAGGAAGGAAGGAAAAAAGGAAGGAAGGAAGGAAAAAAGGAAGGAAAGGAGGGAGGAAAAAAGAAAGAAGAAAAAAGTTCATGTCCTTGATAATCTTATAATTTCAATGGGAGAGAACACACAAAAGGAGGCAAGAAAATCAGGGGAGTGGAACACAGAGGGTAACTGGCACGTATGGGGGTATGTGGTTCTATGGAGCTGAAATCAGATAGGTGAGCCAGTGCAAGGTAGAATGATCTGAGAGTCCAGTTTCTACCCTCTATGCATTAGGATATTGGGACAAGTTTGACATTCTGCTCTTGAACCCTCCAAACTGAAGGGAGAGGAGATTAAGGATGGTGGAGTCAGTCAAGGCCTGAGTTTGCAGCATAGTGGTGAATTTAGAAATGATGACTTTAAACTTGGGAAGGTATCTGGTCCTAAATCACACAGGGCAGTAGATGCAAGGTGGAGTAATTGTAATAATATAATTAATACATTTTTTTAAGATTGAGAATAGAGAGATTTATTTGGCTATATAGGAAGTGACAGAGGAAAGAAAGGTTTAAACCAAGTCATCTGATGAAAAATAGAGTGTTTCTATCAGTACCTAGTGAATTTTTGTCAATTAAAATATTTCATCTACATTATAAAGGGCATCCTTGCCATTTATTCAGCTGTGACTAGGCAAGTCACTGTAGATGGCTCGACCTCAAGTTTCATTTAGAAAGTAATGAAATTGAACAAGATGACTACTAAGGTCCCTTCCAGTTCTAAAATCCTGCCATACAAAAAAAATAATAAATTCTGTGATACTACTACTACTACTACTACTACTGTTAAACCCTCTAGGTCAAAGTTTCTCTATGTGTTTAGTCTAGAAACTTTATAAGGTCTTTATATAGTCAGGTAGACTATAATTCCTGTGAAACTAAAAGTTGCATTTGACTGGCATATCCTATGAGAACCCTGGGTCATCTTCATATCAGGATGAGGTACAGGATTTGAGGGCTCTGCATGTTCAGTTACTGATTGATAAAGATGGGGAGATACTGATGTCCATGAATATCAATATCTCTCCATCTTTATCTCTATATATCAGAATTCCTTAAACCTGAATGCACCAGGTACTAAAGAAATCTTCTAGACTGAATAGTTGACTCAATACATCATGTTTTTAAACCACTAGAGTCCTTTATTTCTTAATAAGAGTTTCCTGTATCTTAAACTTATTCTTATTATCCTGGGACTGTGGCATCTAGCAGAGCATGCATCTTGATGCATGTATGAGTAAAAAGAAGGGTGGGGGGTAGGGGATGATGAAATTTCCAAAGGTCAAGAGAGGTAGCAGGTCAGGATTTCAAGACAAGCACACAAGGGAGTCAATTCAAATACAGATAGAGGCCAAAGACCCTTGACCTAGGTTCTGCTTTACTCCTGCATTCAGATAACTGGTACCATCATCTTGCTCTACTGGACTTTTGAGATTCTAGACCATGTGCTATATAGGCAATAAGACCGATTTGCCTTTCCCACCTCTTTTTTCACTTCCTTCTCCTTACACCACTGATATGATTTTTTTTTTACTTTTCTACAATTTACAAACAACAACAACCAAAAAACAAGTAAACCATGAAGTTTGAATTTTTGTCAATCAAGCCATTTTATGTAAAATATAAGTACCTGCTTTTAAAAAGAATTTGTGGTCATTAAGGCAAACTTCTTGTGCTATTATAGATTTCTCAAAACATCACCATTGCCAGTTTGTGAATTTAACCTTTAAGCTAAAAATCAGATGATTCTGTGCCTATTTTTCTACCTTTCCACCTGTTAAGATTTGTAACTGCAACTATTTTAACTATAATTCTAGGCTTAATCCTTAAATCAGTCTGTAAGATCAATGCTAGCCCTAGGCAGAGGTGGGAGCTGGCCAAACCAGAACCTCTATCTCTTTCAGAGGTGCTGTGCCACTCTAAGTTGACATTTACATTATGTTTTGTATATTTTGTTGGGTCCTCATTGTCTCAGGAGATAGGTATTACAGATGTTATTATCATACCCTTTTCTACTATATGGATTCTCTTAGGGCAGTAGCTCACCAACTAAGCTTCAAGTCAAGGTTGTTGCTAATTCTTCTTGGATCCAGGTACTATAAATCCTAGCAGTTGGGCTCCTTATTTTTTCTTACAGCTCTTCAGTGATTGTGCTCTAGTTACCAAGCAGATGAGTTTCACATCTCCTCCCCACCCTGTCCCTTGATCCTCCAGTGTTTAAGATCTGTCTGGTATGCCATCTTCATTCATTTATTTATTCTGAGGACAAGACCTATGATTTCATTAAAAGGGATGTTCTAAGAAAAAGACTTTACAAATGCAGGTCTGGACCTGTGCTGCAATTACAGTTTTACAGAGCTAAAGGAGGGCACTGAGAGGTTAAATGAATTTCCTAGTCATGCTGCTAGTATGTGTCAGAGGAGAAAGCCAGGGCTTTGCATGAAGGTCTTCCTGATTCAAAGACTGGTGTTCTATTCACACTACCTTGCTGCCTTTCAGCATGAGAGTCTTCTAATTGCCTCTAGCTTTCATAACTGCATTTTATTCCCCAGTCCCCTAGAGACTGGGTGACAAACACTTCAAAACTACTGATACAGACCTCTATGTCTCACCTCACCTGCCCGAAGTACAGCCAGGTGGTGCAGTAGATAGAGTGCTGGACCTGGAGTCAGGAAGATCTGAGACCAAATCTGTCCTCAGACACGTATTACCTGTGTGACCCTGGGTAAGTCACTCAACTCTATTTTCCTTAGTTTCCCCATCTGTGAAATGAACTGGAAAAGGATATGGCAAACTACTCCAGTATCTTTGCCAAGAAAACCCCAAAAGGGGTCATAAAGATTTGGACATGACTGAAAATGACTGAACACCAAGCTCTTCTGGAATAGCTACCCTGGAAATTGAGACCTGTTTTTAAAAATTAATCATATTTTTTCTGTCTTTCCCTCCTTGGATAGGTTTGACTAAAAGCCCCATCCACTCATTTATAAGTCTGCATACCTACCACGAGAAAAATAGGACTGACTGCACTTTCATTATTAAGACCCCCAACCTCTACCTGAACCTGAAAGTTGGCTGGACTCCAACTCTTATACTCTGACCCTGAATTGTGACATGTCCTCCTTAAATTATAGGCATGGCATTCAATGCTTTTCTCCCTGACATCCCTATTGAACTCCAGAGGCTGTTACATCTACCACAGTTAAACTAATTCTGTCAATAGACACAAACTAGGTTAACTGCTCTTACTGACTTTACTAGTTAATCTAAAAAAAAAAAGAGAGAAAAAAAAAAGCTGTGACTTTTATTTATCTAATCAGTCAAGTCAGCTTAAATAGTTAAACAAGTTTTTTATGTATAGAGATAGCTTTAAATTCGAAAGACAGGAATTTGTTCATATTTTAAAAGGTTCTTTAACCACAAAAGAACACAACTGAATGCTACGTTTAGTGTCTTGTGGCTATACTTTTAGACAATATTCTAAGTCGTGGGGTTTGATTAGAAACATAAGGCTACTGTAAGTTAGCATAGTGAATATTTTCTCTGCTGGAAAATGAAGGGAGTGGTTCTAGTCACTGCTAGGTCAGCCAAAAGCTAAAGGGAAGAGAAAAAAAAATGGAGAAAAGAATATTTATTAACTCATATTATGCCACATTTATGAAACACAGTGATATTTCTTCTAGGTAGCAAAGATAAAATCTGTTAACAATTTATACAGAGTTCCTTTATCAAGAATTTTTTTTTAATTCAGACTAACATTGACCTTATAATCAGTTTGTATTTATTTTATGTGAATTTATTAACATAATTAATTTATTTTTTTATTGAAATGGAACTTGGTTTATTCAACTGGTAAAGTGAAGCAATTGGACTGGAAGACCTCTAAGGTCCCTTTCAGGTATAAAATTCTAAGAACCTTTAATTTGTCCAAAATATTCCAGTGTTTGAATTGTAATAACTACAAAAGTAACAAAAAAGTCATGATACTATGATTTTAAAAAAATTACTTAAAATAAAGAATCAGTAGGGCCACAAAAGAGATCCGATTGGTTTCTAATCCTTCATGTCATCACCACCCAACAATATACATATTTATGCCAAATTACAGGAATAATGGTGATAATTGAATTATTCTTTGTTTCAAAGGGCAATCTGATTGAAAACAAAGTTAAGGCCAGGATCAGAATAACATGTATATCAAAATAAATCAAACAAAGAAAACACAACCCACCTGTGAGTGATTACTATAAAATACATTTGCAGGAACAGAACCCTTGGATCAGAATTACAAGGACCAGGATTGAAATCTGGCCTGTGATACTGAGTGTCTATGTGAATCTAGGATAGTTTCTTCACCCATATTTATGTGCCTTCAGCAACCTCCTAGGTTTAATTAACTAAGTCATTGATAAGCTTTTGATTTGAGCTGTTAATAGGGCAAGGACGGGAGTAAGAGAATAAGCATTTATATAGTGCCTACTATCCCCTAGGCACTGTACTAAGCATTTTTTTGGCAGATATGATCTCATTTGATCATTACAACTGAACAAAAAAGGTGTTATTATTATTACTCCCATTTTACAGTTGAGGAAACCAAGCGAAACTGAGGTTGTGACTTGCCCGAAGTCACATGGCTAGTATCTGATGTCGCATTTGAAGTAAGGTCTTACTAATGCAGGCCCTGTGCTTTGTCTATTACACCACCAGATAGATGTCTCTGCTGAAAATATATATTATATTTATTTTTCAGGATAGCGGTTAATATCTCCAGCCACTCTAACACTACTACCATTACCACATTTTTTGTGTGCACACACCTTTAAGGAAGGTTGGCCAATGCATACTCCGGAGAGGTTTTGACAAGACCAGTCTTGATGATTCAAGTAGATTAGCACCTGGTAGATAATTTAGTCATTACCATTCTTAACTTGAAAATAATAGTGGCTATTTGCCATTTATGTAGCACTTTAAGGATTGCAAACTGCTTCACACATGTTATTTCATTTGATCATCACAACAAATTTGTGAAATTGATGATATGTATGTGTATATGTGTAAGTATGTATGTATATGCAGGTGTTGAGAGAGAGAGAGAGAGAAAGAGAGAGAGAGAGAGAGAGAGGGGGGGAGGGAGAGGGGGGGGGAGAGAGAGAGGAGAGAGGGAGGGAGAGAGAGAGAGAGAGAGAAGGAGAGAGAAGTGACAAAACAAGTATTCTAATAGAGTTTCAAATTACATAAATCCCAATTTGTGGAGACAAATGTAGTTCAGAAAACCTTCCTAATTAAAACATGTAGCCTACTTGAGTGTTGTTGAAAGGGCAGTGTGCAATGTGTCCGGGATACTTATGCTTCTCCAGAAAGTCTTTCCTGAATTGGAACTTGCTGAATGCAAGATGAATGCAGATGGGCAGGTCTGCTAGCACTCAAAACTCCACTTTTTTGCAAATGTAGCTTTACCCAGTCCAGAATCCATGCCCATTCCGACAACAAGAAAGGGTCACAGAAACGTTTCAGGGAGGTGTTACTTCCTTGACTAATGTTTCTGGGTACATCGTGATGTGTATATGACCCACTTTTCAGTTTTCATCTGTTTCGATTACTCCTACCAAGTGACCTTGTCATGATTCCACAGCCAGATAGGACTTGAATTTTCCACTCAGAAACATGGAGACATTTGTTCATCTCAAAGTTTCAACTTGAATATATTGTTTGAAGTTTTTCTTCTTATAGTTTATTATTATTTTTTGAAGCACTGGAAAGGACATATGCTTTAACTGATCTGTTCTCTATTGGCAATATGATTCACTTTGTTTTTATGTCCAAGCATAATCTTGCCACTGGGAACTTATTGCAAAATGGTCCCTTTTATTACGCCTATAAAAGCTCAGGTATAACACATTATGCACCAAATCGCTATTACTCCATCTGTAAATCAGGAACCGCATTAGTATGCAAGATCTCAAGACTTCGTTTTTATGTTGCTGGTCCCATGTTCCAGTCACTGTTCCCTCCCCTTTACTTAATTTACAACTGCATTATGAATCATTGCCTCAGTTACATTTATGCTACTCCTCCCTTTTAGCTTTTTTCCAACCCAAATCAACATGTCCATTTCTATTAGCAGCAGCTGCCACATAGGATTAAGAAATATTGTCAAGGGCAAATTGTTTAATATACTGCTCTGTGGAAGATCCAGAAGGAGGTTTGCTAGAGCTTTACATTCCAAAGGTAGTGTATTCTCTTCAGTTGTCATTGGTATTTTCTCTTTGGACCTTTTAACTGCTATGACATTTGTAAAAACACCTTGGTGATACTTGCAGCAGGTGATACCTGTTCTTCCATATGGTCATTTCATTTCTGAAGGAACTAAGGGGCTTTGAAAATTTCCACAAAGCAAAAGAGTTTATGAGACACTAGTGTAAGTGGGAGTACCATAATCATCTAAAGGAAGTAAAACTGACAAGGAAATCATATTGAACCGAATGTACACTAGAACAGGAAATACTGTTTCCAAATTCCCAACAGATACTATCTTTGGTATTTAGGAATGAGAAATTATAATTCCTGGGAATTCTCAAGAATTCCTGGAATCATAAGGTATTGTGAACTTTTCATAATGTATTATTTATATTTTTAAATCATAATAAAAGTCAATAAAATAGTGAATCATTTTTCTGGGTTAGGACTATTCTAAAAATTTCAGAGGCTTTCAAGCAAAAAAGGGGATGTAATAATAAATACATGACATTAGTATGAGACAATTTAAGACATAATGAGTTGACTGATCTTTATCATTCTTAAAATGCTTCTAATATACTTCATACAATTTTATGTGTATTTAAATTTTTATTTAACAAATAAGAAATATTAAGGTTAGTGGTATTTACAAAGGGCAATAGGCTCTGGTAAATATTCACTCAGCAAAATATCAGCAAACGATATCATGGAGGATTCAAATTATGTAACATCCAGATCTCCTAGCAAAGTTATTACATTGAGTCATTTGTTGAAACTGTCAATTTAAGGACTTATTTTACTTCCAAACTTGTTATTTCTTGTAACACCACTCACAGAATCTGTATAAAGTATATTATGCATGTAAACTTAATAATGTTTCTCATATTTTCAAGAATAATTTACCATTAGTAGCAGACAGGGCCATAAATACACATACTCAGAACATGGCAACAGTTTTAAGTAAAACTAACTGCTTCTTTCCTATGTGCTCCCATCCTAGTTCCTAAAATGCACACAAGTACATACACACACACTCATACACAATACACTATGTACATATATGAGCATATATGCACATATATGTATATATGTATGTCTCTATATATGTACATACATACCCACAATATAAACCATTTGTAGTTTCTGCCAAAAGTATATGAACTAATGAACTAACTGTGTGGACTGGAACTTCTTGTCTAATTGAATGTCATAATCTGGGCAATATCAATTTTTTGTTCACTTTGTTTTCTCACATAAATGGGTAGGCATATCTCTTTGGAGTGACCATGTGTCTCATTAAGAAGTCCTTATAGTATTACTAGACTTGGTAGAGAGAACATGTCATCTACTAAATGTTGGAGAAGATGTGGGAAAGTTGGAACACTAATTCATTGTTGGTGGAGCTGTGAACTGATCCAACCATTCTGGAGAGCAATTTGGAACTATGCCCAAAGAGCTATAAAAATGTGCATACCCTTTGATCCAGCAATACTACTTCTAAGGCTGTATCCCAAAGACATCATAAAAATGGGAAAAGGACCCACATGTACAAAAATATTTGTATCAGCTCTTTTTGTGGCAGCCAAGAACTGGAAATTGAGGGGTTGCCCATCAATTGGGGAATGGCTAAACAAGTTGTGTTATATGGAATGCTATTGTGCTATAAGAAATGATGAACAGGAAGACTTCAGAGAAACCTGCAAAGACTTATATGAACTGATGCTGAGTAGAACATTGTACATAGCAACAGCCAGTATATAAGGACTGATTTTGATAGACTTAACCCTTCTCAGCAATTCAAGGACCTAAAACATTTTCTAAGGACACACGATGGAAAATACCAGCCACATCCCCAGAAAAGCTATGGAGTCAGAATGCAAAATGAATAGACTATTTTCTTTTTTATTTTGTTTTGTTTAGTTTGGTTTTAATTTTGGATTTTCCCATTTGTTATAATTCTTTTATGTAACATTACTAATGTGAAAATGTGTTTAATAGGAATGTATGTGTAGAGCCTAAATCAGATTGCAAGCCATCTTGGGGAGAGAGGGAGGGGGCAGAAAATTTAAAACTTATGGAAATGAATGTTGAAAACTAAAAATAGATAATTTAATTCTAAAAAAGAAAACATATCTTCTCCAAAAAGAAACATCTGAAGAAGTTTACTAAGTTTATTTAAATATCTAAACATTTAACTTAAGCTTACTTAAATATCTAAAGAAGCTTATAATTACTTAATAATTTCCTTACAATTATGTTAGATTCTAACTTAAAAACAAAATCAAATAAAGTACATTATCTCATTTTAAGATTTCTATTTGAAAGTGGTCATAAAAATAATCAGTTCCAATTCTTTCCTTTTATGGATTACTTAAAGTGATTTTCCTAGGACCACAAGGCTATGTATGGCACAATCAAGATTCATATTCTGTCTTCAGACCAATTTAGTGATAACAATAACAACAGTATTTGCACAGTGCTTCGAACTTTGCAAGGCACTTTATGAATTTTATCCTTATAATAACTCTGGGAGATAGATTATTATCCTCTTTTTTACACACATGGAAACTAAGGCAGTTAGAGGTTAAGTGACTGGGCCAGAGTCACATAGTTAGTAAGTGTCTGAGGACAGATTTGAACTCAAGTATTCTTGACTCCAGGTCTAGTACTCTAACCACTGCACTAAATAGCTGTCTTTATTTGAAAAATAGTAATGAGACACATTATATCTTTAGACTACAGATGGCATGTTTGCTTATTAATTACTACATTCTGCAATTTAATTTAATTAGATTCATTAACCTTTTGCAATAACTCTGGTCTAAGATTTGGAAACCACTGGAAGAAAAACCATTGGGCTTAAAGTCCTGAGAGACTTGAGTTGTTTGGATTCTGGTTCTAACATTAGTTTTTTGACTCTACTCAAATCATATAAGCATAGATTTAAACTGTAGGGGAACTTGGAAGTCACAAATACAATCTTCTCACTTTACAGTTGAGGAAGATGAGACCTATCAGAGATCATACAGGTACAAAGTAAAAGAGCTGGAAATTTGAATCCAAGCCCCTTAATTTTAAATCTGTCATTCTGTCCTCTACAATATACCTCTCTGAGACTCAGTTTCTTTACATGTGAAAAAGAATGCATTAATTAATATTTGCAACATGTAACTTAAAAGTGTGTTATGAGAGGGGCGGCCAGGTGGCTCAGCGAGTAAGAGCACCGGTTCTAATGTTGGGATGACCTGGAGATCTAATCCCGGGCTCAGACACTCAGCACCACACCCAGAAATAACTGGCCGTGTAACCTTGAGCAAGTTACTTAACCCCGATTGCTTAAAAAAAAAAGTGTGTTGTGAGGAAAATAGTAAAACCTTAATAAATGTTGGTAATATTATCACTATGTGAGGCTATTGGCTCTAAAGAGCTTTCAATTATTAAAGTATTTTCATCTATTCTTGAGAGGCAGTTCTCAAGAGTTGTTTCCTACTGGTTAGAGATCCGGCTGTGAATTCAGGAAGACTTGGGTAGATGTCCTTTTAACATATGCTGTTGTTGTTATATTACCTTTGAGTAGTGTCCAACTCACTGTGACCCCATTTGTTGTTGGGTTTTTTTTTGGCAGAGATACTGGAGTAGTTTGCCTTCCTTCTTCAGCTTGTTTTACAGATGAGGAAACTGAGGCAAGCAAAATTAAATGACTTGCCCAAGGTCACATAGCTAGTAAATGTGTGAAGCCAGATTTGAACTCAGAAAGAGAAGTTTTCCAGACTCCAGGCCCAGCACTCTATCCATTGTGCCACCTAACCATACCCTTTTAACATATAATGGTTGTGAATATCTAAGCAAAGACTTACACTGTTGTACTGTAATGCCAAGCAAAGGCAACTTCCCAAGGTTCAAAATACCAGCATAGGTGCTCTCCATTTTATTCAGTGACAAATTAAGAACAGAGAAGATCAAAATATGACATCATTCAAAATACAGCATTTACTAAGTGTGATTCAATAATCTCCAAGTACTACCCCACCCCAGGACCTTACATTCATTCAATCAATTACAAAGTCCCTGTTCTAAATACTACTCCACCCCTAGGCTATACCTTCATTTAGTCCATCACAAAGCCCCTCTTCTCAAATGGAGATTAGTTTCCAATCATAAGTAAAGTACATTCATTTGTTCAATCACAGAGCACCAAAAGGTCAAAAGTTCCCCACCCCTGGATCACAATTGAATCTACCCCAGAGTTACAACAAGTTTAAGCACAGTACTTAATACCCAAATGGAGGTCTTTTCTTCATCTTAACAAGAGGCAAGTTCTCAGCAATCTTTGTTCCTGGGGAGACAAAGCTTAGCAAGGCCACAAGATACATTGCCAGTCTCTTCATTAATTCATTCTCTGTCTGCAGAACAGTCCTAGAACCCCTGAAAACATTAGCAAAACCCCCTTCCAGGATTTCTGTAAATATACAACAAGAAAATCCTTCAGGGCTTCGGAACCAACAGCAAGGTTCCAAGCTTCTGCAACAACAGCACTGTCCTTCACCAGTGGACAGTATTCACTCTCTGTCTGCAGAACAGTCTCAAGAGCTCTGAACCAACAGAAAGGTTCCCAGACTTCTGCAACAACATCACTGTCTTTCACCAATGGACAAATCTGGCAAAACAACATCAAAACAGACAGACAAAGTACCAGCATAACATCCATGTCTCCTCAGTCTTTGGCAGCTCTGGGTGGCAGGTCTCAAAAGTCCTGGGCAATTCAAAGTGGCCCTCAGCAATCTTCTCAGTCTCTCTCTGCCTCCAAAGATGCTGCTTCCAAAAAGTTCTTCTGCCTCTCTCTTGTGTCTCTCCAAATCCACATCACCAGTTCCTCCCAGTTCAGCCCTCTCTTTTCATGTCAACAAGTCCATCCCACAAGTGGAATTAACAAGCTCTGGGTTTTAACACCAAAAACCAAGCCAATACAGGGCGATCTTTATATTCCATTACTATTACAACTGTTTCATACAAATCTCTAAATCTGTAATCTGTATAGTAGCAGATACCACTCTGTCTTAGTCATAGGAATTTATTCCTCAGGAGTTTTAAAGACCAATAAAATCATGGTTTCATTAATCCTCCCCTGATCTCAAAGATCTATTCTAATTTTTTTTTTTGGAAATGTGATAAATTTACCATTGTATTGTGATGCTTGTTTCTTTGACATGATACTCATCTTTGTAGAACATTGGGTTACCTGTAACATTATTTCAATTAGAAATGCCCATCATATACCTTTTATCAGCTAGTGACATGCAAAAAAAAAATGTAGCTTGAAGCTTTTACCCCTGAAATAATCTGGATAGTTTTTTCAATTTTCCACTGTACTTTTGATTTTATGGGGAAAAAAAAACACCATATTTGTTGTCCCACTACTGACCAATGCCATATTTATAAGGCTGTATTCAGACCAGACCTTGGACTGAAGTATCCCCTTTGGCTCCTTTGCTAGGTGCCAGCATCTTAACACTATGCCAGCAGTAAAACCAGCCCTTGGACCTGTTAATTAAATTGACTTTGGTTAAGTATGCTGATCAAATCCAGTCTTGGTTCACTTGCCTTGCCCCATATGGGCCTGGCATTTGTGTGTGAAGCCATGGATTAGTTGCATAGAAAGAAAGGCAGGCTTGACAATTTACTTAAATAATTTGACAATGAAAACCTGATAATTTAAACAATTTTTTAAAATTTATAATTTCTGATTTGACTGCCAAACTGCTTTAAGAGATATGATATCTGAAAATTGGGAGACTAGTTCTTTCCTGGTGTCATCACAGGTCACCATTCTCCACATCCAATCTTGATGTCAGGGAGGAGAGTTGGGGCATCATGTAAACAAGTAAATGATAATGAAGAACATCCAGGTCCCAGCAAGATTGTGTCTGGCAAAACTCTTCTCATCTCTATTCTTGGAGGGGCTAAAAAGAAATCTGTCAAAATAAATTCTGCCAATGTGGAGGCATCGGCTCTGCCAAACGGTCTCCCCAAACGCCTGGTTCATGTTGGGTCACTGTGCTTGGAATCCAGGCCTACTCTCAAAACTCACAGAGTAAAAAACTGTCTACCTGGCCTCAAAGGGCAGCTTCTAAGACTCAGAAAAAAGAAAATCTAAACCTTTTTATCCAGAGGTCATCAAATTATCAGCATTTTAAGTATATTAAACATTAGATGAGTAAGTATGGTTTCTCTCTAGGTAAAATTATAATTTTCAAACAAATATTGTAATAAAGTTATGTAATCATGTCACAGAATTTTTAATCTATTAGAACCTAATTATAACACATGCCCATTTGTTAAAAATAGAAATTTGAACTTTACCAAACCAAATTACTTTGCCAAAAAAACATCAATTACATAGAGAAAAGCAAACAACAAAAAGTTATCATCTTCAAGGCTCACTATAATCTTATCTCAGTGCTGTGAAAAGACTTTATACAGCATATATTTTCTAAATTTTTTGAACACTGGCTATTTTCATCACTATTTGGGATTTTATAAAGAAGCATTTGAAGGAAAATCTAAATAAATTTAACAATAATAGAGTGTTTCTAATGGTTAGCAACTATATTAAGATGATCATTCATTTGTTTTTCCCTACAACTATTCATTGTGTCTACAAAGTGCAGGTTGTAATGTTTGGTGGAGTCAGAGAGAAAGGCATGAGTAAAGTGACAGATGCCAGAAAATATTGGGAGTGTCCAAGGAACAATAAGTAGTCCAGTTTGTCTGAAGCATAGACCTTGCAGATACAATTAGAGTAACAGAAGCCTGTAATGGTGCAGAAGCATCAAGTTTTTTTGTTTTGTTTTGTTTTTTGGTTGTTGTTTTTTTTAACCAGGCTGAGAAATTTTAACTTTGTTTAATAAGCAAAAGAGAATCACTGAAAGACCTTGAGTACAGAGCAATATAAAAAGTTTGTACGTAAGGAAGATTAATCTGCAGCAGTGTGAAGAAATGACTGGAAAGTGGGAGGTAGAAGATAAGTGTAGGCAGGATTATTTATGAGGATGATAGATTTAGAGCTGGAAGGGACCTTGGAGGCCCTCCAGTCTAACTCCCTCATTTTACAGATGAGGAAAGTGAAGCCCAGGGAGTTTAAGTGATTCGCCTAAGGTCACAGAGCTCATAAATAGAGCAAGGAGTTGAATCTAGGTGCCTACATTCCCAATCCAGCACACTTCCCACTGAACCATGTTGGCTATTGGATGGACCTAGGCAGGTGGTACTGAGGACCATCAGGGGGCTAGAAAGAAGAGTGATTGATTGATTGATTGATTGATTGATTGATTGGATATAAGTAGTAAAAACAAAGCAATTAATTAAAGATAACATGACTGCTTTGAGCATGAATGACTCAGGGAACCACTGAGAGAAAAAAAGAAGTTAGAAAGGGAAATCAGTTTTAAGAGAAAGATAGTGACTTTTTGTTTTGAATGGTCAATTTAAGTGTAAGGTGTTGCTAGGATTGCCCTCTCCCAATTTATTTATGTGTGTGTGTGTATGTATTTATATATACACACACATCTTTCTGTTGTTTCTATCTACCTGGAATCAGCTTCTTCGTCACCTTAAAGATTTTTTGCCTTTAGGTGTAATTCTTCTTTGCAATAAGTCATAGCAACATTAACTGACTGTAAACAGCAACTGAAACAAGAAAAATATTTGTGGTTGTTCATTCTTTTCAGCTGTTTGACTCTTTGTGACTCGATTTTGGGTTTACTTGGCAAGTATATTGTAGTGGTTTGCTGTTTCCTTCTCATTTTACAGATGAGGAAACTGAGACAAACAGGATTAAGTGACTTGTCTAGGATCATACAGCTAGTAAGTATCTAAGGCCAGGTCTGAACTCAAATCTTCCTGATTCCAGGCCATGTGCTCTCTCTATTATGCCACTGAGCTGCCTAAACATATATTAAACTCTTAAAAAGTATGGGTCCCAAGTACATGAAAAAAATCTTGGCCTAGAATCTTTCATTTGACTCTTGTCTGAACAGAGATCACAGTTAAAACTAGAGGAGTAAATGAGAATCAGTAGTAAAGAAGGGTATAGAGAGAGAAAAGAGGAGATGGCTGAGGAGAAAATAAAAGTCATAAATAATATGTGATCAGCGATAATGTATAGATTCTCTGTATTGTGGTTAAAGAGGGACCGTCACTTTGGATCCTAACCACTCCAAAGGATATGCATCCTGCTTATCAGAATATCGTCTAGCATATTTGTCATTGCTCACTAATGAGAATTACATGCATTGGAGAAACATAAATATATAGTGGAGTCTAATGGAGTGGGGCACTACAAATCACTGGGACTGATTTGCCCTGGTAATTACGATTGTCAGTTGGTGAGAATGTATTTGCCATCTGTCCCCCTCAACGAACTAGTTGGCAGTAGACACCAGAGAATGCTTGGTGGCTCTCTGCATTATGATTCTATCCCAGCTGTGATCTCCAAAAGCCTATTTTTCTAAGTTTCCTGATGTTAATTCAAAGTATACCTGGTAGGTTTATTGTACTATTTTAACTAACAGAATATTCTGATAGTGGAGCAAAGCAGGTAGACAGGTTCATCCGTAACTTAGTAGAAGATGTGCCAGCAGCAGATGGATGGGTGGGGCAGGTGTTGCTGGTTGATTAAGAAAGAAATTGGCATAGGATTTATTTTTTTGGAATGCTAGAGTAGTTGTGGCAATTTCAGGAGAAGTTTGTACATGTACTCAGCTATGAATTGATATGTATATTGTAGCAATCTAAGCCAGGATTTTTTTTTCCTTTTTTATTAATTAATTTTTTTTAGTTACACACCATTCAGTTCCTCAAGCATTTGAGTTTTAAATTTTCTCCCCCTTCCTCTTTTCCCTCCTCTCCAACACAGTATGAAATCTAAAATAGGATCATTTTGTAAAGAAGAATTATAACCAATGGAATGAACCACTAGAAAGAAGAAACAAAAACAAAACAAGACCAAAAAAGAGACAGTAAATAGTATGGCTCAATCTGCACTTTCCATCATGAGCCCCTTGGAGTTGTCCTAGAACCTTGCATTGCTGAGAAGAACCGAGTCTATCTAAGTTAGTCATCATGCAACGTGGCAGTATCTGTGTGATATGTTCTCCTGGTTCTGCTCCCCTCCTTCAGCATCACTTCATGTAAGCCTTTCTGGGAGTCTCTGAAGTCTACCTGCACAATAATATTATATTGCATTCATATACCAAAACTTGTTCAGCCATTCCCCAATTGATGGGCATCCCCTAGATTTCTAATTCTTGGCCACCACAAAAATAGCTGCTATAAATATTTTTGTACATGTGGGTCCTTTTCCCATTTGTGCGGGGTACATCCCTAGAAGTGATAGTACTGAGTCAAAGGGTATGCACATTTTATAGCCCTTTGAGACTAATTACAAATTGCTCTCTAGAATGGTTGGATCAGTTCACAATTCCACCAACAATGTTGAGATTTTTCCACATCTTCTCCAGCATTTATAATTTTCCTGTTTTGTCATGTTAGTCAATCTGACAGGTGTGATGTAGTACCTAAAACTTGTTTTGATTTGCATTTCTCTAATCATTAGTTATTTAGAGCATTTTTTTCATATGACTATAGACATCTTTAATTTCTTCCTCTAAAAACTTCCTATTTGTATATTTTGACCATTTATCGATTGGGGAATGACTTGTATTCTTATAAATTTGACTCTGTTCTCTATATTTTAGAAATGAAGCCTTTATCAGAGACATTGGTTGTAAAAATTCTTTCCCAGTTTCCTGCTTCCCTCTTAATCTTGGTTGCACTGGCTCTGTTTGCACAAAAACTTTTCAATTTAATGCAATCAAAATTATTCACTCTGTATTTCACAATGTTCCCTCTCTTGTTTGCTTATAAATTCTTCTGTTTTCCCCAAATCTGACAGGTAAACTATTCCTTGCTTTCCCAGTTTGCTTATAGTATCAGCCTTTTTATCTAAATGATGTACCCATTTGGACTTTATTTTAGTATACGGTGTCAGGCCTTGGTCTATGTCCAGTTTTTGCCATAATATTTCCCAGTTTTCCCAGCAGCTTTTGTCAAATAGTGAGTTCTTATCCCAGAAGCTGGAGTGTTTGGGTTTATCAAATAGTAGATTACTATAGTCATTGACTGCTGAGTCTCCCAATCTATTCCACTGATCCAATACTCAGTTTCTTACGAAGCCAGGATTTTTAATAAATACAGTGATTTGTAAACATTCTAAAAATCTAGTTGACTCTGTATATTCATTTGGATATTGCTATTGATACTTTCTTAAACAACAAAATTAATTTTTCAGAAAGCCCTCAAGATAATGCCCCATGAGTCATTTGAAGAAAATGGGGGTTTTCATCTTAGAGAAGAGAAGGCTAGGGTAGATAGATGATGTTGTGTTCAGGTATCTGAGGGATTATCATATGAAAGAAGAATTAGACTTGATCTTTTCTTCAAACCAGGAAGCAGTAACAGAAGCAATGTACAAAGGATGCCAAAAGGTACTTCTAGGTTTGGTGTAGGGAAAAACTTCTAATAATTAAAGCTATTCAATAATATAAAGGACTATCAAGAAATAATTGGTTCTCCTTCAGTGGAATATTTTAACAATTGGCATCCAAAATTACTGATATTAAATAATCACTTTTAGCATGTTGTTAATTGATTTCTATGGAAGATGCTTAATTTGTATTCTTTATGCTTAAAGGGTCTCTGTATCATTTTCCATGGCACTTTAATGTTTTCTAGGATTGTTTTCTCTGACTCCATAGTGTATTTTTTAATATACAAAAGCCAAGACCATATGTAGCCACTAAATCAAATCACATAATCATAGTAGTCATTTCATTTTTTTTACTTCCCTTTCCAGAGATTATTTGGTTAAGTGGTGATCTCAACTATTATTAAAATGATTTAAGTAATTGGAGTGTTGCTCTATAATCAGGTCTTTAGAGCCAGTTCAATTTAATTCGAGTATTCTTAACCTGTGGTTTGTTTTTCTTAATATTTTGATGAATAGATTTCAACACAATTGCTTTCCTTTGTTATCCTATGTATTTCACGCATTTAAAAGCATTATTCTGAGCTGAAGTCCATAGACCTCACTAGATTGACAGAGAGTTCCGTAACACACACACACACACGGGTCTTAAAATTAAGAACCCCTGATCTAATTCAATTAACTTCTGTTAAAGGTAAATTATGTCAAAGGTATCTTCATGGAACACAGTGAAGTGATGGTTTATCAGTTATCAAGTTAAATTTGTCTAGGTAGCAAGCATTTATTAAATGACTCCTATATGCCACTGTTAGGTGATAGGAATAAAAAAAGCAACAAAATATTACCTGCCCTCAAGGAACTTACCTTCTATAATTCACTACAGAGGAATTTTGTTATTATTTGGAAAAAATAAATACTTATTTTAAAAAAATTTTCCCCTTATCTGTATATTTCACTTTGAAATAGAAATTGACAGTTTGAGAGGGCTAAATTATCTGGATATTTTTACTTAATTTTCTTATTTGTGAGACAGTTGAAACATTTTAAGGGTGACAAATCTATTAGAAACCTGCCATGATCTAAACATGGCCATCAATCCCATCTGTACTCTATCAGTATAACCATTGTATCCCACCTGTCATAAAGCCACATTATTGTTATTGCCTAATACCTTATTCCCACTTTCCTCCCTGATTCATTGTCACCAAATTATCCCACTATTAATTCATATCAGTAAACATTTTACTTTGTGTCTATTACATGCAATTCACTGGGATAGGTAGTAGAACAGACAAAATTTAAAGTAGTCCTTGCCATCATTGAGCTTAAACTCTACTTATTTGAGAGAGAAATGACAACATGTACAAATATAAGCAAATAAATAATATATTAAAAGTCTATGCAAAATAGTGGATGGGAGAGTGATAATGGGGAGAGAAACAGACCAAGAATTGAGGGTTGAGGGGTGTATCAGCAATGCCATATTCACAATGCCTATGGAGATTACAAATATGCTGATATAATTATCCATCACAAAATACATCATGCTTGCCATATGGGGGAATAAGCTGGAAAATTTATTAAGATACCAAAAGACTGAGTCCCAAAACCAGAAAGTGAAAGCCATCAGAGTAGTTATGACATTGGCACAGGTAGATAAAGTAGAAAGCACCCACATTTTCAAGCCTTTAAAACAGAACAGGCTACCTCAGGCAAAGGTCCTCCTCTCCCCACTCACAGCAACCTCCCAGCATCCGGGAAGTGCGCTCCCAGCAGCTCCGGCCCCTGGCAGTCCTCAGCAGAAGTCCTTAGCAGAAATTCTGGCTAACTCAAAAAGGGCTTCGCGCTGCCTCTGCTACTGCTGCCGCCGTCACCACCACCGCCAGCCACCGCAGGAACTCTAGTTTGGCTTCCGCTTCCTCTTGCTCTGCCCCTTCCTGCTATGTCAGCAAGTCCAACGGGGCATGGAAGATCTTTAAATCCCATAACCCTTACATTCGGCCCCAAGATCTTTCATGTCCCTTACTTGGCAAAAATACAGTAGGAATAAATGGTGTCAACAAAATTTCACAACAATATAACAAGAATAGCACACAATAAACACAGAAAACCATATTTTAGGGTGGGGCTTGAGCACAAGCTCCCCATCATTCCCCCCACCCCAAACAAATGGGGCCCCAAAATCTTGTGGTAAGGAGTGAAGATCTCTTCTTCTATGGCTACTTGCTGCTGGAATCGGATGTAGAGCTGTCCCTGTCCTAAGGGGTCCCATTTGAGAGGTCAGTTTTTAATATGCTTGATGCCAGGTCCAAGGGTGACACATCACAGTTGCAGACAGGGGGTGACATCCAGCTTAAGCTATCAGGCATATACAGATGGAGGGTACCAAGCCTGTGGAAACAAATCTAACAAACAAGGTGAACAGACAAAAAATCAAGAAGAAGCAAAGAGACAATAACCAGACTATTGTAGCCTCACTCACGGTAGAATAAATGACTTAAGGGTACAATTTTGTAATCATCTTCTCCAGAATAAACAATAGTTACAGTGTTATCCCTCCCATATGCTATAATCTCTGCAGCCTTTGGAACATCATCTAGCTTCCGTTTTACCCATACTTTAGCTCCTGATTTTGGTTCTACTGATAGAAGGGGGAAGCTAGGTGGCTCAGTGAGTAGAGCTCTGACACTGGAGTCAAGAGAACCTGAGTTCAAATCCGGCCTCAGATGCTTGATATACTTACTAGCTGTGTGACGTTGGGCAAGTCACTTAACCTCAATTGCCTTGCCTTCTCCCCTCCAAAAAAAAAAAGAGACATTCCTTTTTTCTTCTTTTTGTGGTGGCAAAGAATTAAAAAACAAGGGGATTCCCATCAATTGGGGAATGGCTAAACAAACTGTGTTATATGAATGTAATGGAATACTACTGTGCTATAAGAAATGAGGAGCAGATGGACTTCATAATAACCTAGAGAGACTTATATAAACTTATGCTGAGCAAGGAGAGCAGAACCAGGAGAACTTTGTACACAATTACAGACACATCATATTTGTGATGACTGACTGATAGACTGGGCTCCTCTCAGCAATGCAAGGTTATAAGACAACTCCAAAAGACTCATGATGGAAAGGGCTATACACATTCAGAGAAAGAACTACAGTCTGAATGCAGACTGAAACGAACTACTTGCTCTCTCTCTCTCTTTTGTGTTTTGTTTTGTTTCATTCCTTCTTTCTCATTGATCACTCCATTGGTTATAATTCTTCTGTACAGTTTGACTAACATGAAGGTATTTGTAGAACCTATATCGTATTGCATGCCACCATGGCTGGGGTGGGGAGGGTGGTGAGGGAGAAAATTTGGAACTCAGGGGATTGTGGAAATGAATATTATAAACTAAAAGTAAATGAATAATTTTTTAAAAGAATGTATGAAAAAGAAGTGAGTTGGCATTTTGGACTCAGCTTTTGAGGCAACTAGGAATTTCAAAAAGAGAAATTAAGGAGGGCAGGCATTCCAGGAATCGGAACCTGCCTGTGCAAAAGCAAGGAGGTGGAAGATGGAATTCTATACATGGGGAATAGCATCAATCCAATCTGAGTATCATATAGAAAATGGGAGAGGAAAAAGCATAACATATCTGGAAATATAAAATTTTGCAAGGTTTTATGTGCCAAGTATAAGATTTTATATATAATCTTAGAGGCAATAGGAAGTCTCTCAGCTTTTGGAGCAGGAATATGACCTTGTCAGATCTGTGCTTCAGGAATACTTATTTGGCTACTCACTACTAGTGACAGTCGGACCCCTAATGAGTCTTGCAATCTGCTCAACTGAGTGAATGGGGCAGGAGTGAATGGGGCCAGCTCATCCCAACAATAGTCAGTTGGTTCCTTGGTTGATAACATTTTAAAAACCTATTTTACTCTATTTTCTTCCTCTGGAATACAGAAATGAGTTTTAATTGTTAGCATATTGTTGTATTTATGTTATCTCACCTAAGATACTCTTGATAAATTAATATAATTGCTAAAAGATTCACTCTAATCATAGACAGGGTTGTCAGAAACCTACCTCATCAGAGGTAGACCTCATAGAGCATTAAGATAACATGTTTTTTATCTAGAATTACCTTAGAGATCCTGTAGCCTCATTCCCTTATTTTCAAATGAAAGTAAACTGAAACAGAAAAGTTGTGACTTGCCTAAATTCCAAGTAAGAGAGAATGCATAGGGATACATTCCAAGACATACTTTCCTTTCCATGCTGCCTTGGCAGGGTATTCCTTCCTTCTCATCCCTTTCTTTCCTTCTAGGATAGATGGGCTAGAGCTCCTGGTGAGCCTTCTCAGCTAGTGAAGTAAACCACATTTTCCTCCCTCCCATCAAACCACATCTTTATCACATCCATCAATCAAAGGCATATGAGCCCTGGAGAGTCGAAACTTCTCAGAAAAACCCCAGCCCTGGCTTTGGTCCATTTTCAATAGTCCTGTACCTGAGACATTTTTCCTGTTCCTCCTCCTCAGCCTCTGCTGTCAGATACTATTTTAAAAAATGTTCTATTCCTAAATATAATCTCTTAAAACTGATCATTCTTTCTAGATAATTTGTTCATTTGGATATCATTCTCTTCCACCAAAGTCCTACTTCCATAACTTATTATGTCATGGAAATGTCCAGGGTTCTGAAATACCATGTCCAAGACCCAAGACTATAACAAGTTCTACAAAGGTAGAAAGAAATGAAATAATTTCCCAATGATATGCATTTTTTAACCTGAAGATCAATCTAAATTCTAAAAGGCTTTCCCCCATAATGTTGGCCACCAAGTGATGAAGATTTTCTTCAGAGAACTCAAAAAGACTTTCTACCATGGATAGCATAAGCATACAATAAGGGTGGTAGAAATAATGTATTTTCCAAAGTGAATCAAAAAATATATAAAGAGACTTGTAGTTTCAGCTTTATTGGATGAGCCATTTAGCCTGATCAGGCATTTAGGAAAATGTAGAAACGCTCATGTGATCCTTAACAAAAGAGGAAATACATATAACTCAGGCCATTTGTACTAATCAGCATCATGGGCAATGTTTCTTACTCAATTCAATTAACTTAATTAATATTTATCAAGGGCCCAGACGGTGCCTGGCACTGTTCTAAGTGCTAGGCACCCCCACCCTCACTGCCTTTTTGCCATCTGCTGCTCATCTGAATGGTAGGCAACCAGCCACTCCACAGAAAAGAAGGGGTAAGTGTACATGCATGCAAACAGGCTGTATTGCACCCCTTCAGCTGTCTCATTATTGTTTCCCATGGGAATCTGTCTCCCATGGGATTCTTACTCCTCAATGCAAAACTCAGAGTTAAAATAGTATGCTGTAAAGAGGTGGTATACCAGAATTCATTTCCTCTTACTCATCAGTCTGATGAATCCTGGAAATATTAAGAGTCTAGATTAATTTAAGCATATAATGACCTTTTAAAAGGCTTAACATAACCATGAGAGTTATATTAAATACCATTTATTTCATTCCATCCATTCATTTATTTGTTGCATGCTAAAAGAATGCTTTGTGCAAAGTTCAATAGTTAGAATGATTCACTGTGATTTCAGTGGTATAGGGAACTGTTGGTTAATGTAACTCCCTCCACCTCTGCAAATTAATACCTTCTGTAAAATATATAGTCTTAGTGATCTAGAACATGGACAAGCTAAGTGATTTATCCAGAATCATATATCCAATTCTATATATGTAAGTAGAACTCGAACCCATGTCTTCATGTCTTTAAGGCCAGTTCTCTACCCCATAACACGATGCTGGCTCTCATGTTGTTGCAGTTTGATCAATTTACTAGTAGGATTATGGGTATTTGAACCTTGAGATCAGATACATTACACCCATATGAAAATACTAATGCTTCAGCATGGCATTTGGAACTCTTTATAATGCATCCCAGCCAACTTTTCTGGACTTATTTCATGTTTCTCCCTTTCACACATTCTGTTTTCAAAGCTGAACTGCCTTACCTACTGTTTCCCATACATAATGTACTGTCTACTGCTACTATGTTTCCCCCCCCACAGGCTAGTCCCCATGTATAGAAGACAGTCCCTTTTTCCCCTGGCTCTAGAAACTCTAATCTTACTTTAAATCTAAATTCAGGAACCAACTCCTGTGGGAAGCTTTATCAAATCCCTCTTCAAATTTTCATTGCTTTACTTCACTGTGTACATGCTTTATCCCTCACCATTCACCCTCCCCACCACCACCATAAACATATAGGGTTAAGCTACTTGAGATCAGGTATCATTTGTTGTTTTAATTCTGAATCCCCAGAGTCTTACATAGAGTAGGTGCTTGCCAAATAGTGATTCAATTGAATTGAATCAGGAAATACAATTAAATGGAGGAAAACAAAAAGATGTTATTACATAAAAAATATTAGCACTAGTAAAAAGGGATTTTAAATTAGTTTTTGAGAGTGATTATACAGGAAAAATGTTTATTAATTATCATTTATCTATACGATATTGAATGATCATTAAAAAATGTTACTCAAGCCATTTCATTCTTTCAAGAGAAACCTATCCATCTATCTACCTATCTATATACATACATATATGTGCATGTGTACTCAACTAATCCATCCTGAATTAACTTGTAATAAAGTCAATCTCTTATAAAAGTGATCTAAAAATAACATGGAAACTGGCTAGAAAAAAATTTTAGACTGATGAAAATATTCAGAATCATAAATGATGTGTGTTATTTGTTTTAATAGCAGGGGTAACTTATTTATTTTCCAAGAGGCATAATTTGTGATCAGGATTTGATATAGATAAAACTGTTAGGAAGAAAATGTAGTTGGAACTATCATGTGTTAATGAATAATCTAAACAGAAAACATGTTATTATGTGTATCACACTAACTAGCTTGAAATATTTCCCCAGGGCTAATAACCTGACTTTTAAATAGAATGGTCATAAATTTTTATGCAAAATTTTCATTGGTGATGTTTATACAAACAAGCAGTAAAGTGAAGAAGATACTAGGTTATTTGAATGCATGCAAAAAAACTAGTAACCTTTTGTTTCAAAAGCTGACCAATTTAGACAAAAAATACACTGTTTGGATTGAGTTAACCAAATAATTATTTTCATGACCCATTTGACTTTGCATTAAAGAAAAGCAGATATGGAAAATACAATTTAAGGTTTGGATACATCCAGGTTTTCTTTGTTTATCTTATGGTGTTACTTCAACAGTATAAAGCCTCTCTCAGAAATGTTCTGATTTTAAAAGAATGGCTTTTACTGGTGTTTTGAAGTATTGATGCCATGACCAGCTTAAGGCTTTCAGGATCTTATTTTTCTCTACTTTAAAACTTTGGCAGAGTTCTGATTTCACATGTTTAAATATTCCCTCCATCAACATGTGATGTAATATATATATATATATATATATATATAATATCATATATTGATGAAGGGAATGAATATACACATATACATATGTGTGTATGTGTACATATATGTGTATATAAGCAGATATATATTATATGTCTGTGTATATGTAACATATACATATAAATGTATGTGTATATCTATAGGTAGATAGATATAGATATATCCCTTCTCTGCCTTCTGATTCATTGTGATTCTTGTCTATGGACCATGCCCACTCTTTGAGTTTTAAAAATGGCAGAATGTCTATGCAGTTTTTAGACACCTCTAATACCTCTCTTTCTCTTTCATTATATTGTGAAGCACTCTGTCTTGTTTATTCTTCTTTCAAAGTATCTCATAAACCTACTTTTCTCTATTCTGCTGATAGCTGCCCTAATGAAGACCTTCACATTTGATTATGGCACTCAGAGTTATAACAAGAAATTTTTGGATCTAGAACAATTACCAAAAACCACAACCTAAGCAAGTGGTCTAATTTATACACCACTTTAGAATGGTGGTTGAGAATAGAGCTTGGGAAGAGAAAATTATTTTACAGGGCAATTTACTCTTAATGAACAATCTTTATCCAATGGACAAGAAGTTGATATACCAGTGGACAACCTAAACCATATCCATGTTGACATTCCCTTTTTAAATGAAACAAGAAGACTTAAAGGAGTTGACTCTACATACAAATATAGTTTACATGTTTTGTTTAATGTGGGAAATACAAGATTTGCCAAAGTTGATTTCACTATGTAGCCAAAGGCAACAAACATCATCATATGGGATATTTCATCATCTCACCTTGGAACAATGAAAATGATCACAAACAGACCACCATGAAGATAATTCTACCTCCTATGTCAATGTGAAGTAGAGAATTTCTATGAAGAACTTACAAGAACCTCTTAACTAACAGTGTATACCTTGAAGACCTGTAACTACTGTGTAAAAGTAAGCACTGGAATAAGAGTAAAAACCATATTTGATATTCTAATTCAGAATCAAGAAATGAAAGAGGTCAGGAGAGATTGTAGTTATTTATAGACTTGGGTTCTGATTAGTGGGAGTAATGAATCCCATCAGGTGGTTGCATGTACTCAAATTCATACTATTCAAAGTTATAATCATGCAAAATGTGATAATTGGTTCCAGCCTAATGGAAAGACAGCGTGCAGATAATGTAAGCACATCAGGATTTTCATTATTCTCACTAGCCAGGAACTAGTTATACTACACAAAAGCCTGATGTTTGTTAATTATTATTATTTTATATAATAAGAAAGTCAGAAGGCACTGGACATAGCTATTATACCTTATGACTCTTAATCCCTCTGCCATTCTGGATCTGAATCTACTTGCATCCCTGTCTCTTCCTCTAATTCTTTCAGTTATTCAATGAAGAAACTACTAGGGGCTCAACACTGTTAGGGTACATAATATGTCATAGAACTGATATCATTGGTTTCAGATACTCTAAGTACTTGCTAGGGAAAGCACTGAGAACCAGTTTGTATTCTGTCTTGTGGTTAGCACGGTGCGTTAGAGACACCCACCTCCACACTATACTGTAATCCTCATTCTCACCAAGTCCCCCCAAATAAATTTCTTATCAGAGAAAAAATTCAACATTTTGGGATATACAACTAAAGTGACCTATAAACTTCTTGAGACCACTAATAACCCCCAAATTTCTGGAAATATATGCCCATACATATTCACAAACATGCACACTGATTCATATTCTCTCAGCTTTAGCAATGGCACACTATTCCTATCTCTCTGTTGGCCCATCAGTATTGGCTTTACATAGCTACTTGTTCCAAGAACAATACCAACTTTCAATCCATATTACATTATCTGGACACTTAATACTGCACACCTCCATTATCTATTTTCTAGCCACACTGAATTCACCAATCCCCAGCATTAGGAGAATGTTCTAGATCCCTATATTCCAGGGGATAATTAATACTTACTGACTACTAGGAACCCTCTTTGGCTTAAGCACATGATCTTCTTCCTATGTCACTGGAAACCATTAAACAGTATTATCACAAAAGAAATTGATCAGCTTAATGATAGGAAAGGACTAGTTACAAAAATATATTAATCACATCAGAACCAGCTATATATGAAGAATCACATAATTTACTCATTAGAACAAAGGTAAAAATTGATACCAAATGACAAAAAGATTAAAGAAAAAAACACTGTAAATTATAGCAGTTCCAACTAGATCTATTTGTAAAAGTTCTTAATGCTGAAAAACTTAAAATGAACAAAAGTAAGTTGATGAATGCTCTTAGAGTTCAGTGACTATTTTGAGTTTTTTTCTTTGTAACCACAGGGCCTACTATGGTGACTTGCAAATAGTAGTCACTCAAAAAAATGTATATACACTGAAATTGAGAATTATGCAGAGAAATATAACTGATGCAAAATTATTGCCACAATTAGGAAATCAACTGAAGCTAGAGACTACTTTTGCTGGAGAACCCTTGATTTCTTTGCTAACTGGAAAGACATGGTAGTTACAAGCAAAGGTAGCTTATGATATAAATTATTTTGTAAAACAGAGAAGAAAATAATTTTTAAAAACAACCTTTAATCAGTATGATCTCACAAAACAGAGAAAACTAAAAGGGAAAATAAACCTTTACAGAGTTTATTATTAATTTTGACCAAGCCAGATCATCCTAAGGTCACTTGCAGATAAAACTGGAAAGGCAACAAATAGAAATAAATTGAAATGGCCCTGTCAGCATTTCTACCATGAGCTAGTTTTATTCATAATGACAGTGGAGCCTGCTTTCAGACTAACATCTTCACCCACTAAGCTATTTGAAGAAATAGAAATGACATGTAAGAAGGTGAAGTTTATATACATATGTATATATACACACACACACATACACACATGTACATATATATACATACACACATACAGACAAAATCTGTGCTAGGGTAATAAAATTATAAAGAACATGAATCAATTTTTAAGCTTTTTGAATGTGGGAAATATTCAAGATCTGAGAGAAGGGAAATGATAGTAGATGTAACATCAATATAAGATGTATGAGAAGACATCAGCTATTATTTATCCCTATAATTACTTTCTTGCCTCTATAAAAACTTTGGGATAATGATCTGTTACATATATTTTGGTCATCTTTGATGTGAACTTGGAAAGCAAAGGCTTTCATGGATGATTTTCTACAGTAGATCACATCTTCTCAGTCACACCTAGGACAGTGTCTTCCAGACATGTAATAAGTGCTTTCTGATTGACTGATTGATTGACAGTATCAGAAAAATCAAACAGAAGGTGATTTAAAAGACTGAGATAATACCAAGATCGGACTTCTGTACTCTGTTTATTTCCTAAAAGTGTTTGAATCTGTGGAACAAAATTCAGTTTCGCAGGATCTTCTCAAACAAGGCATTTCTTCTACATTTATTGAAATTATTTTTAAAAATTCTTTGACACATATAATTTTCCCCTTATATAATCCCTACCCACAGAGAATACATTCTATTTTGTATATTTTGCATATTTACTTTTCTCCTAATGAGATTTTCTCACTCTAATTTCCCCTACTTTTTTAGTACAGAAACTGTTTCTTTTTCCATCTGTGTTTCCAGGACTTAGCATGGTGCTTGGCATGTAGAAATTGTTTAGTAAATGCTTATTGAAGTGAACTGAGAAAACTTTAGTCAGTGATCTACTGAGTATTAACATTAATTGAAACCTCAACGTGGAGGCCATATGGTCACTACGCTAATTGCACAGAGACAATACACGACAATGCCTCTAAAGAAATATGTAATTATTTAAAAGGGATAAAAAAAATCATCCTGCCAAGATTTTGGTTTGCAAATGGACAAAGAACCCACTGAGTGAGTTTAACATTCTCTTGTGGATGTGTATTATAGATAGACAATAACATGGACCCATATTCGAATAAGAGGATGAATTCAAGTTGGATCCCATTTGTGAAATTTTTAAGCCCTTTAAATGATTACAAGGTTGTGATACTGAAAAATTCCATCTTTTTATCACCAGTATTCTTCCAGAGAAGCTATGTGGCTGTCAATCATAAAATATCTACATTGGCTCTATGTTGACCACAGGATCAACTATAAACTTTTTTTTGACTCTCAAAACCTTTACAATTTATCTATCTTTCTATCTTCATTAGATATTAAGCCTCTTCATGTACTTAACAATTCAACCAAAATGACCTTATATCTATTTCTTAACATGGCATTCCTTCTCAATTCTCTGTGTTTTTTGTACTGACTGCTCCCTGTGCCAGAGAGGAATGTACTCCCTCTCTACCTCTGCTCCAAAAAATACCTTCCTTCTTTCTAGACAAAGCTCAACATCACCTATATAAAGCCTTACGTGCTTCTCTCTGACTACTAGTGCCCTCCCTCCTGAATTACCAGGTATTTAAATACTTTTGCTCTGAGGCAAGAAATGACAAACCACTCCAGTATCTTTCCCAAGAAAACCCCAAATGGAGTCATGAAGAGTCTGACATGAAGGAAATGAATGAACAACAAATTTATACTAGAAATACATACATATATATATATTTGTTATTTCTCTAGTGAATAAAAATGAATAGCTAATACCTTAATTTTAGTGAATACTGTTACAACAGCTACTCTGTTTAGAATGTACTATCATTATTTCAATTGTAAAGATGAGGAAACTGAGGTACTACAAGTAATAAGTGCCTGAGGTCAAATTTAATTTAGGCCTTTCTGAAGAAGATGGACAGTTATTTATCCCTTTTTATCCCCAGCACCTAGGCTAGTGTCTGCCAAACATTTAATAAATACTTTCTGATTGACTGGTTAACTATGACAATATCAGAAAAATCAAATAGAAGGTGATTTAAGAGGCACAAATAAGTGGTCTAGTGATTCTAAGTACATTATGCCATATTACCAATGATTACTTGTACTTGGATGGAACCTGGTAGTGGGGACAGAGAGCTGGTCTTGAAAGCAGGAAGAATTGAATACAAGTCCTGCTTCTGACACATATAGTCTGTGTGACTCTAGGCAAGTCACAACCTTTCAATGCTCTTAGCATCTCTCTAAGATGATAAATTATAGAGAAGAGACAAATCTGCAGTGGAAGAGAGAACTTCCTTACTTGGGAGTTCCCAACCCAAATGAAATCACAGTTCTAATACTAAGCCTACTTGCACTTGAGAAGATTCATAAAAGACATCATCTTGAATATGAATGAGTGGAACAAGACATAGGTCAGCCATATAGTGAGTAAGGAAAGACTGATTGGCCTAAGTACTGGACTTGCATCTTCAGTACTTTAAAAAGACAAGGTTAAGTCATCCAGAGTTCTGGATTGATCTTCTATGAAGGGTTTACAGAAAGACATGATGGAGAATAATACAAGATAAAGGGGGGATATGTGGAAATTTTATGGTCAGCGTTTGTGGAGGGAAGACACAAAGTGACGGGGCAGGTAGGTGACCCAGTGGATAGAGCGTCAGGACAATCTGAGTTCAAATCATATCTCAGACCCTTACTAGTTGTGTGACCCTGTGTTAACAATGTTTGTCTCATTTTCCTCATCTGTAAAATGACCTGGAGAAGGAAATGGCAAACTGCTGCAGGATCTTTGCCAAGAAAACCATAAATGGGATCATGAAAAGTAAGACACAACAGAAATGACAGAACAACAACAGCAATCCATATCATGAAATCAGGATCATGAAACATCGAATCTAAACTTCTTTTCCTGGATTTCAAAGCCCTCAACTATTTGATCCCACAATGCACATTTAATCTCTTTTCACATTTCTCCCCAATATTTATCAGACAAGTCACCATTCTCATTCTTTCCTCTGTCCCTGTTCCGTTTGTTCCCCTCACCAGTCAGTACAAAGAGTACTGGCTCTGGAGTCAACAGTTCTGGTTCTGGGTTCAAATTCCACATCTGTCCTTATTACCTATGTGACTATGGACAAATCAATTCATCTCCTGGGGCTTCATTTTCTTCATCTGTAAAATGAGAGAACTGGAATGTCTGAAGTCCCCTCCAGCCCTATCTAATATGCCATGATCCTCCTATTTCCTTTATACTTTCCAGTCCTATATCCACAAAGACCTTGTTCACACGTTATCTACTTCACCAAACCTCTTCTGGGTGCTCATCATTGTTGGTGTTGGGGGGAGAGGGATTAAAGCATAGGTAAGGTCATGAGAGCAGAGTATGTGGTTCCCAATTTTTCTTTCCCAATTTCAAAATCCTCTTACTGGAATTTGAAACCCTTTCCAACTTTCTACAGTTTACTTTTCCCCATTTTTATATATCATTCAACTTTGTTCACTTCAGGTCTAATCAAAATGGTTGTCTTGCTTTTCCTGATATACAACACTGTCTCCCATCTCCATGCTTTTGCATAGACTGTTGCCCATTCCGAGGATTGTACCTGCTCTGTGTAACTGCCTCTTCAAAGCTCAGCTTAAAAACATTTTTTGATTTGAGGTCTTGGATTTCTTCCAAAAAATTATCTTGTTTTTAAGATACTTCATTTGTATATTTTTTATATATGCTTATAAATGCATTTCTCTCATCTGATAGAATGTTGCTTGAAGGCAAGGACTGTTTCACTTTGGTCTTTGAATCCCTAAAATCTAGCATAGAAATTAGCCCATAGGAATTAATTAATATTTTTGATTAATTGACACTGGAAAAAAACTGAAATATGTTATCTGCTCCCTCCCCTCCCCAAAAACTATAATTTTGTTTGGGAACCTGAAGTTATCTTTCTACTTGCCTTCTTCCTTCCTGCTCATGGATACATATTAAATGGAAAAAAAATCCCTTCAGTAATTGTCAATCAACCTTGCATTGGTATTAGCAATTGATATCCTTATAAAAATTCCCAAGACTTCACTTACAATGGGGAGAATATTTACCTTCTGGAGTGTTATTTATAGATTTTCTTCCAGTGATCTTTCCCTTCTACTGTAAAACTTGCCCCAAACTGAGCTCCTTTTCTTTTGCCTAAAACTCTCCCTACTTCCCCTTTTCAAGAATACCACCATCCTCCCAGTCACCCAGGCTCATGGCCTAGATATCACCTTTGACTCCTGACACCCTCTCATCACCTTTGACTCCTGACACCCTCTCATCCCCTTTAAACAATCACTTGTCAAATTTTGCCGTTTCTACCTTCATAGCATGTCTTGTTTTTGCCTCCTTTCTCTCCTCTGATACCACTCCCTGGTACAGCCTCTTATTACCTCATACCTGAACTATTACAAAAGATTGGTGAGTTCTCTCCCTGCCTCCAGTCTCCTCATTCCCATCCATCCTCCACTCAGCTGTCAAATAGATCTTAAAGTATAGGTTTGAACATATCATCATCATCGTCATCACCACTACCACCACAACCACCACTACCACCCTTCCATTCAGTAAATTCCCACGGCTCCCTATTTCCACCAGGGTCAAATATAAAATCCTTTGTTCAGTTTTTAAAGACCTCCACAACCTTTACCCTCCTATCTTTCCAGACTTCTTATACCTTGCTTCTCACAGTTTCTCATACAAGGAACATCTCCCTATTCTGTGCATTTTCACTGACTTTCGCCTGTTCCTGAAACAATCTCCCTCCTCCTCTCTGCATCCTAACTCCCTAGGTTTTCTTCAAGTCTCAGCTAAAGACCCACATTCTATAAAGATGAATTTCCTAGTTCATCTTGATCTTAAAGCCTTCCCTCTGAGCCTGTGCCAACTTTTTCTGACATGTTTTTGTATGTTTGTACATAGTTATTTGCGTGTTGTCTACCCATTGAATTATGAGATTTTTTAGTAGAGGGACTACTTTTTCATTTGTTTTGTTTTGACTTTCTTTGTATCCCTAGGCTTAGCATGATTCCTGGCACATAGTAGGCACTTAATAATTGTTAGTTGACTGACTGTTGTGGTAGCTGTTTGCCCACAAAAGGATCCCCTGACTAATGTAACCTGTCAGTAATATCGGTCTTATATGCCATCAAAGCTTCTATTTGTTCTTTGGAGCAGGAGGGGGTTTTTAATACAAGGGCCTTTAGTTCTTAAATGCTAAAACAATATTATCATAAATATTGTAGCTACCCTGAACTTCTGAATGGTAACAAAATTAGCAATTACATCTCTACTCCCAGATTGAATATAACTTACAAATAACACCCATTATTCTGTCAATACTTTCCCTCTCAGTTCACCTCGTTCCCCTGACAAGTGAATCAATGGTATTTCTACAGTAGCATTTTATAAGCATGCTAACTCCCATACACTAACATCAACCTGATCTTCATGTCCAATCTTTCAGTTTTCTTCTTCACTTCCAATCACTGTTGAATGCTTTCAGATGTGCTTTCCCCTGATTGCTGTTTATTTATGCCATGAACTTTAAGCTCAGCTTAAAGACTCCACAGTTGAGCTCCTACTCTCAGACCACCCCCTCCAGTTATCCTAGAATTTCTTCTTTTGCTTTATCCATTGAAAATCACTACATCCAGTTTACATCTTCTTCCTCAAAATAGAACACTACTCTCACTGGCCTCCCCCATCTCAGATGCCTACAACACTTAGAGAATTTCATATCTAATTTAGCACTTAATTCATATATACTAGTCCCATCTTTCCAACTAGGCTTTGGGATGTTTAGGTCAGAGGAAATATACCTGTATATTTGCAGCAGGGACAGTCACCAAGTCAAACACAATATCACTTGATAAATTCTTGATTGTTCATTGGGTTCATAGATCTTGAGCTGGAAGGTACTAAGAGGTCATTTAGTCCAGTCTTTTCACTTTACACAGTAGACTGGGTCTCAGAGATGTAGCTTTACTTCCCCAAGATCACATAGATAACATAAATGGCAGGGCCAGGATTCAAATTTAGGTCTTATTATTCCAGGTTCAGCACTCTTTCAATGATGCAGAGTATTTTTTTTTTCAATTCAACCATTTAAAAAATATCCAGATTTTCACCTAAGCTATACACAATGTACCAAGTAAGAAGTAACTAGGAAAACACTTTTGACAAAATACAACATCCATTCCTATTAAAAACACAAGAAAGAATAGGAATGGAGCCTTCCTTAAAATAATAAGTAGCATCTATCTGAAGCCGTCAACAAGAATTATATGTAATGGGGATAAGCTAGAAGTGTTTCCAATAAAATCAAGGGTGAAACAAGGTTGTCCACTATCACCCCTCTTTTTCAATCTGGTACTGGAAATGTTAGCAGTAGCAATTAAGGAAGAAAAAGAAATCAAAGGAAACAAATTAGGCAAAAAAGAGACCAAGCTATCACCCTTTCCAGATGACATGATGATATAGTTAGAGAATCCAAGAGAACCAAGTAAAAAACTACTTGAGAAAATAAATAAATTAGGCAAAGTTGCAGGATATAAAATAAACCCTCATAAATCCTCAGCATTACTGTATGTTTCTTTTTTCTTTCCAAATGCTTTATTAACTTCTGATTTACATCATTAATTTCCACCAGATTTTGAGTTACAAATTTTCTCCCCATTATTCCCCTACCCACCACCCTGAAATAGCAATCCCATAGGATATCCCCTCCTCCAATCTGCTCTCTCCCATATCTTCTCCCATACCCCCTTCAACTTTTCCAGTAGGGCATAGTAGATCTCTATGCCCCAGTGCCTGTATTTCTTATTTCCCAATTACATGTAAAATAGTATTAATAATAGTATATATATATATATATATATATATATATATGTGTGTGTGTGTGTGTATATATATATTTGAATATTTGATTTTAAAACTTTGAATTCCAGATTCATTCCCTCCCTCCCTTGTCACCCACCCTTACTGGGAAGATAAGCAGTTCAGTATAGGTTGTACATGTGTAGCTAATGCAAAACATTGACATTGTAGATATATTGTAAAAGACTGACTATATTTCCCTCCCTCCTATCCCACCACCCACTTGTTCTATTCTCTACTTTGATCCCGTCCCTTTTCAAAAGTGAGTGCTCCCAACTTCCCTCCCCCCCAGCCTGCCCTCCCTTCCATTGCCACCCTCTATTCCTGTATATTTCTAATGACATCCAAAAGCAAGAGATAGAAAGAAAAATCCCATTTTATATTACTGTAGACATTATAAAATATTTGCGAATCTACCTGCCAATACAAACCCAGGACTCACATGAACACAACTACAAAACACTTTTCAGACAAATAAAGTCAGATCTAACTAATTGGAAAAACATCAATTGCTCAAGGATGGGTCAAGCTAATAAAATTAAAATGACAATTTTACCTAAATTAAATTACATATTTAGTGCCATACCAATCAATTTACCAAAAAATTACTTTATAGAACTGGAAAAAATAGTAACAATTCATTTGGAAGAACAAAAGGTCCAGAATATCAAGGGAATTAATGAAAAGAAATGCCAGGGAAGGTAGCCTAGCTATACCAGATTTTAATCTGTATTATAAAGCATCAGTCATCAAAACTACTTGGTACTGGCTGAGGAATAGATCAGTGGATCAATGGAATAGATTGTGTATGCTCACTATTTAACAAAACTGCTGGGAAAACTGGAATATAGAAACTGGTCATAGACCATTATCTAATACCATATACCAAAATCAAGTCTAAGTGGGTGCATGATCTAGGTATAAATGCTGATACTGTAAGCAATCTGGGAAAGCAAGGAATAATTTAGCTGTCAGATATATGGAGAGGGGAAGAATATATGACCAAACAAGAATTAGAGAGCATTATAAAATGAAAAATGAATAATTTTGCTTGCATTAAGTTGAAAAGCTTCTGTACAAACAAAGCTAATGTAACCAAGATTAAGAGGGAAGTGGAAAATTGGGAAAGAATTTTTATAACCAATGGCTCTGATAAAGGTCTCCTTTCTAAAATATACAGAGAATCAAGGCAAATTTATTAGAATACAAGTCATTACCCAATTGATAAATGGTCAAAGGAAATGAACAGGCAGTTTACAGAGGAAGAAATTAAAGATATCTATAACCACATGAAAAAATGTTCTAAATCACTATTGATTAGAGAAATACAAATCAAAACAACTCTGAGGTACCACTTCTCACCAGTCAGATTGGCTAAAATGACAAAACAGGAAAATGACAAATGCTGGAGGGAATGTGGACAAATTGGAGCACTAATGCTTTGCTGGTGGAGTTGTGAACTGATTCAACCATTTTGGAGAGCAGTCTGGAACTATGCCCAAAGGACTATAAGTAATTTCATACCCTTTGACCCAGCAATACCACTTCTAGGGTTGTATCCCAAAAAGATCATAGAAATGGAAGAAAGACCCATATGTACAAAAATATTTATAGCACTAGTTAGCAAGACTGATAAGTTAAAGTAGGAAGATACCAGAAAGTGGTCTAGTTCCTTCTTCCTTGCTTCCCCTTCAACCTCACACAATAGCCTTCTAGCCATGGCCTTCTGTCATCATCCCAGGATCTCTACGTCTCCACCATGGGCTAGTGACCCACACCCTCATCTTCTGTCAAAACTGAAAAAAAGCTCTTTTTTGTGTGTATCTTAGGAGGGCATGATTTGTAGTAATTTCCCTAAATTAACAAGGACAAAAATCCTAACTAATATATGCCTGTAGAGAATGATGTCAACTGAAGGCAGGAGGTTTGACTAACAACCAGTACGTGGCTTTATGGTAAGGTTTTTAAATTATTCTCTATAGTCTTGCTCCCACTCCCTTCAATTGCTTTGGGAAACCCTGTGGTTTGTGACCTATGTCACAAAAAAACCTTTCTAGAAATAAATCTCTTAAGTAAAGCAAGAGTGGAAACAAATTTGTGTGATTGCACATGTATAACCTATACCAAGTTGCTTACTGTTTTAGGGAGAGGAGTGATGAGAGGAGGGAGAAAATATGGAACTCAAAACTTTTAAAAACTGAATGTTAAAAAAAATCTTCATATGTACTTGGGAAAAATAAAATATCATTAAAAAAAGAAGAAAAGAATGGAAACAATAAGATCTCTATCACCATGCTATTTCACTTCATTTTTACCATACGAAGTCATGGAAAGTTAGAGGCTCATATAACTGCAGGAGTCCAAACTTCTAATTTTACAAATGAGGAGAAAAAGGCCCAGAGAGGAGAAGGGTCTAGTTTAAAACTGCCCAGTTAGTTAGTGGCAAGTGTCCTGTTACAACAATTTACTAAAAGGATAAAAATGACATTCTTCCACCTTGAAAGTACTAACATAAAACAATAAAGACAATATGTTTCAGGAGAAAAGCATTTGACACACTCAGAAAAATAAGGTTACAAATATTATGAGAATCAGTGGGGGGAGAAATGAGACAAATTGCATTTTTCTCAAAATTCACGAAAAGCCTGTAATCCTTTCCTTAGTATTTTCCAGTTGTTCATACTTTGTATATCCTATTTCATTTGCCTACTTAATCCAAAATTGAAAAAAAATAATAAATTATAATATCAAAGAGGAAAATTAGAATGTTTACATTCTATCTGAAGGTCATAAACAATACAATTCATACACAAATGATGGGGGGTTCACCCAAAATTTCTAAACATATTCAACTATTATTTCTAAGATATTTGGTTCAAAGTCTTTGAAAAAGTAGGGATATCATTTTCAAAGTGTCCTTTATTTTATGGGGAAATAAATTTCTGTAACTAATTCACAAATAAAATAGGAAATTATAAAAGGCATTTCCTCAATAAATGAAAATCTCAGCTATTTAACTCTTGTTTTATTTTTTCTCCAAATGACAAGTATGAAATTCTCTCCAACCCAGTCCCCTTTCCCCCAGTGAAACAACAAAAAGAAAGACTAAAATCCCCATAACACCTATGTGTGGTCAAACAAACAAAAATTCCTACACTGGCCATGTCCAAAAATATATGTTTCATTCTATTTTTTTGCCTTCTTTTTTTCCTGTCAAAAGTGGGGATAGCATGCATCTTCAGACCTCTGGAATCAAGGTTTATCATTGTATTACTAAGTGTTCTTAAAGCTTCCAGAGTTGTGGATTTTTTTTCTTTATAATGCTGTTACTGTCTAAACTAATCTAGTCTTACTTATTTTACATCACTTCATAGAGATCTTCCCCATTCCCTCTGAAACTGCTTTATTTTGTCATTTCTTATGACAAATAATAATATTCCATTACATTCATGTACTATAATTTATTTAGCTATTCCACAAGAAAAGAACCCCTTTAGTTTCCAGTATTTTGCTACTATGAAAAGTCGTATAATAAATATTTTGGCTACATGTTTAGTAGTGGCATTGCTGGGTCAAAAGTTTAGTGACTATTTAGCGACTACATCCAAATGTGTGCTTTTGTTAGGTAAATTTAATGGTAGTTCCTCTTAAACAAAAGAAAATTGTCTTTTCATGGCTATAGCATCACCCTTTTTGTATTCTCTTGCTATTTAGGATTAAATGTTTCTGTAAGAATATAGCTAGTATGATAGGAGTGATAACCCAACTCCTCCCTCCATCAAAGTTAGACTAATTTTTCCTTAAAAAGACCATCCTTGAATCTTAGTTTGCTCAAAGATTTAAAAGTTTGGGCTATTGACATCACTTCTGGATCACCAGAGTATAATGATGTTAGGAGAAACTCCAGGGAAGCTCTGATGATTGACTGGTGGATCATTACAGGTAACACAGAATGGGACCTTTACTTAACTGAATCAACTCAAGGTGTCTTTATTGACTACTTTGTGTAATGGTAAGGGAATTTGAAGATCTTCCCTGCCCCTTAATAGGCCTAGGAAATTTGAAGCAATCTTCCCTTTCTGTTAGTGGGCCTCACTTGGAGCCCAATAAGAGAAGATTGCTTAGGAGAGGCTGGTTTTTCTGGAAGACCCTCACCTTTGGTTACTTTGTAATTAGGTAGTGGGTCACGAAGGTTGTGATTCCTCTGACCCTGAAGAAGACTGTATAAATTCTGAAATGAGGTTTTACTTTGGGGCTTACTTATGGGAAGAGTTGTGTGATTTGGCCAGATGAGACTCTGGGTAGCTAATATAGAAACCCTCTAGAGCTGTATGACTTCTCTGTGGTGCTTTATTGTTATACTCTTTGCTAATGGAACAAATTTTAAAACATCTGGCATGAAGATATCTCAGGGCCAAATCTTCTCCCCAAATTTACATGGTGAGCCCAGGCAATTGAGCAGCTCTGATAGTTAGGATGAAGGATTCCTTAATTATATCCTGCCATAATATTTTAGGGGAGTTCCCTAAAGAATAGAAGGTAAAGAAGTGTCCCTGTTCTTTAGTGCAGCCAGTAGTCAAGTGATAGGATCAGACTGTTTTGCCCAACACAATCAGGAAGTTGGCTTTTTTTTTTTGCTAAGGACTCTGAGTCATGCTAGGAATACTAAAGCTTTGAGTGAATCACAGCAGAGACAGTTGGATAAGGATACTTTGTATAAGCATCCTGCCTCTATCCCTCCCTTTCCATTAAATTTTGAAGTCCTTAAACCTAAAGTTATTCACTTAGGTCCCAAGACCTAGATTAATAAGAGTGGTGATCCTTTTACAATATCTTTAGGATCATTTTCAAAGACTTGTCTATGTGCTCTTCAAACTCACACCCCTTCAATATTCCAGATTGGAGAAAAATATAAATAATTAATGTGGAGTTATGAAGAAAGAAAGGAGAAAATGAGGGAGGAAGAAAGGGAGGGTAGAGGGAGAGAAAGGAAGGAATGGAGGAAAGAAAGGAAAGAAACAGAAAGGAAGTAATGGGAGGAGGAAGAAGCAAAGAAAGCAGAGGAAAAAAGAGAGGGGAATGGGGAAAGGGAGGAAGGAAAGAAAGAAGGATAGAGGAAGGGATAGACTGAAGACAGAGAGTAAGGAAGAGAGTGAAAAGAAGGAAGAAACAGCAATCATTCAAGCATCTAAAGTTTAATATTATTCTCCCTCAAGGAAGTAATTTAGGTTCAATAAACATTGTTGTGGGGAAAGATACAACCCCAATCCCATATAAGACAAGGTTCAAGGTAAGAGCTAAAGGGCAGAGATAGATAGGGAGATAAATAGGTTGATAGATAGGTGCATACATACATACATACATAGAGTGAGCATTTTTAAGTGCTTACTATGTGCTAAGAATAGTGCTAAGGGCTGGGAATACAAATAAAAGCAAATAAGCAAGCAATCTCTGAATTCAGTGAGTTTACTTTGTAAAGGAGAAAGACAACACATAAAAACAACCTGGAAATGGGAGAAGGTACAAACAGTAGGCAGGGTTTGGAAATGACTAGAAAGTAGCATTGGAGACATGATAAAGTGAAAGCTCATCTATTTGAGCTGTGTGACCTAGGGGCAGAATGGTGGTTCTGGGGAAGATGAGAATTATGAACAGAATGTAGTCAGCATAGTTATGTATGAACAGAACAAGAATGATCAGGATGCCTTGATAAATCTATACAGGGTCAACATGGAAATTGAATCCAAGGGGCTATGCAAGAAATGAGAAAGTTGTTTTTAGAGGGAATTCTAACAGACATTTGCAGAAGCACTTGTGTGGGGAGGATCTGGTTCAGTCCTATCCCCTTGGAGGAATTTAGGAAGGAATGACCATGGCTAAGAGAAGGATCAGGTCCAGCAACCCTGAGAGAAAAAAAAAAAGAAACAAGAAACCAATCCCCCTTCCTCCACAGACAACAAGTACCAAGGGCAAAAACAACTAGCAAAGAGACAAGACACCAGAGAAGTAAGTGAGACGGCTGCCTGGCAAGGGAGAAGTGAAGGGTCAGATGGAGAAGCCTGAACATTGAGTCAACATTTTTAGCCAGAAGTTGTAACCAAGCAATTTCTATGTGTTACAGAGGATAAACAGGTTCTAGGATGGAGTAACAAAGAATTCTCAACTCTCTGTGACTTCTGCCTTTGAAAAAACAAAGGGATAGGGAGCATAAGCAGCATTCCAAATCCCCGCAGAGCTTCAATGTTAAGTGCTGGATCAGCACAGATCCACGGGATCAATTTGCCCCAACCTGGCGAGGCATAGGAAATGGTGCCTTTGGATTGAGCAAGGAAGAAAAGCAGTTCCTGTAAAGCCTATAGAGAAGCCTTTTATGGACAGGGGCCAGGAAGCTGAATGAATAAACAGACAGTGTTAAAAAAAAATCAAGTCATTTTGTTTTTCAATACTTCGTTCTGAAGAACTGTGATATAGGTGAATCCAGATTTCAAGCCTGGGATGTTTTTCAGGCTGCTGCTGAGGCCTGTTTCTGGATTGGTAGAGAGAATGATGACTTAACCCTGGACTGTATGAAGGGGAAGTTGGTGAGAGAGTCCTGGAAAGAAGATGGACTCTACATTACTGTTTTGGAAGAGAACACTTGTGGTTCCAGACTCTCTTCAGGACAGATTCCAGAGAGGAGAAAGGGAAAACCTCTTTCGTGGAAATGTGGGTGAAGCCACTGTCTTAACATGTCCCAGATTTCCAGTTCATCTCCCTAGAGACTCAGGGAATTTACTCTTGGGTGAGAATAAAGTTTCACTTTTAATTGAGATTTTAACTCCCCCAAAGAGTTCATTCACTAGCTTATTTTCTGTATGGTCTAATCTATTGCATTTCTCTGATTTTTGTTTGCTTGGTTAAAAGGATTTATGGGTTATTCATTATTTGTGATGGTCTTTTAGATAACCATAATTTAGTAGGAAGGGACCAAGTGATTTAGCTGAAAAAGCTGATTTTTGAACCTAACAATATTACCCTTAACCAGCAATATCTGGAGTAAAAAAAATTCTAGTCTAAGACCCCTTCTTTTAGAGAATAGAGTGACTAGCCCTCACAACCCCTTATTCTGTTCTTGTCTGGGCAAGAATCAAAGTCTCCCTTGGAGAGAGATAAGCAAGATTCCACAGATATTTATCAGTGCTTCCCCTCAAGTCATCTGTCTATATATTAAAGTACCCACATGTTTTTACACATCCTGCCTGAACAAAACACACCCTACACGTAGATTATGATTCCAGTGTAATCCCCCTAGAGGCCAGCCACTCAGGAGAATATATCAAACAGGGGAAAGCCCAGTATTAGGTAGCAAAGAGGGGAAACTATTAGCAGTAAAATATCAGGAGGCATAGTAGTGAACATTTGTGACAATAAAGTCAATGGCAATGGGCAAAATGGAACACCTGCCAAAGGTGAATGTCAGTGTCAATTGAATAACACAATTCTAATGCTAGAAGAAGGGGAGCTGGAATATAAGAAGGCCAAAGCACAAAAGTGGTTCAGCAATTAGAAAAGGGAAGATTAGGCTAAGAGCACTGAAGCATAGGATCCTCCTCCCCCAACGTGCAGAGGAGTGGGCCTGGGACCTGTCCCACATTAGTGCCACTTAAAAGGAAGTACTGTATATAATATGAACTGTCCGGCTTATCAGAGAAGTTGGCTGACCAGAAGAGGAGGGTATCTCAACTCCTTAATGAAGGCTGAGTGTACAATGAAGGCCTACTATATTTGTGAGGACTCTTTAAGGGTCCCTGTAGACCTCCACAGCCATCATTATGTACCTAGGCATGGACTAAAATGTACACGCAATTCTTTGATTTAGAGTTCTAGTTTTATGTGTGTGCATGTTTTAAATAATAATTATTGAGATATTTATAATGGTTTCAAGTATACAATACATATTCTGACAATGGTCTTGAGAGGTGGATGTAGTAATACATTCATTTTACAGATGAAAAAATTAATATTTTCAAAGGTAAACTGCCCTTTCCAGAGTCCCAGAGATGGGAAGTATCTGAGACTTTATACCTTATATGTCAAGTTCATCACTCATTGTACTAGGTCCCTTTGTGTTCCTTTTATTCACTATATCTAAACTATCAGTGGGAAATCCTTTTTTTTTAGAAAAAGTAATTGGTATTAATTTAATTTTTAAAAAATCTACATAATTTGAGCTAGTTTTTATGAAAAGTGTGGGTCTTTAAAGGTAAGGATACAGGCTCATGCCCTTCCTTACCTTCTCCTTGAAAGCACCCTCAGGCCCAACCAAACTGCAATGGTTGGTGTCATAAGGAAGATAAGGAAAAAGCTATATCATTATTTTTATTTTTAGGATAACAGAAGGCTTAAGGATGATCTTTTTGAACATGTGTGTTTGTTATCTTTTTATTTCCACAACATATGCAATTCTAAATATTTTCATTCTTAGAAAGTGAGAATACTCTATAGAATTACTCTTTCTCTGTTTAAAGAGCATTAATTTGAAAGACTAATTTGAGTAGTGTGTTTATTCATCATTTCTTCAGTGTTTTCAATGGGCAAATGTCCACAACAAAATCAACTGGTACTAAAAATTCAAATATGTATTCCACCACCCCCCCTCCACACACACACACGCACCCAGGTAAAGACACTCATTTCCAAGAAATCATGTTATTGCATCTAATGAAATACATTTAGGAGTTTTCATTTAGCATCCTGCTATATTTATTTACTATTGTTTACAAAAGCATCAATAGGAGTTTAGAACAGATGCTTTCACTATATTTTATTGATTACTTGGCTATCTTTCACAGTTTCTCTTCACCAGTCAGTTGTGCTTTTAGAGATCTGCATTTGCCTTGGCTCATAAACCAGTAAAGAATCAGCCCATGAAGCAAGGCATAGCCACAATCAATTCCCCACCCACTGAAGGAATTTTTAATATAATAGTGTTAAAGCACTTAGTACTTGACTCTGTCATCAGATCCACATTGTGGATATTTGAAATTGGAAAAATTTTGAAAGGACGTCAGGAGCCACTAAGCATTTCTGCCAGTCAGGGATATTCACACGGCCTCTAGAAAATGCAATATCTTTAGTATGTCATCCCTATTACAGCATGTTCTCTTCCATTTTTCCAAAAGTCACAAGTGGGCACACAAAGATCAATTCTAATTTCACCCAGTGTGTTTGTATATCCACTGGCATGGCAGTGTATGTGGAAAAAGGAACAGTGAACAAAAATCCTTTTGAGATATTCTTCCTATCATTTCTCTCCCTCTCCCCCCTTTTCCCCACTCTGACTCAGAAGAAAGAGGGATTCCCCAATCTTTTCATGGAAACAGGGAATATCAGAAATAGGCACCAAAGGAAAAAAAGGACTATATGACATACATCTATGAGTACAAAAATTTTCCTCCCCCAATTTTGCCAATGGCAAAATAAATGCATTGAGCATTCTTTGCTACTTGGCTAGCATAAGGCTGGAGTGATACGTGTCACGGATGACTAGTTCTTTCCAAAGATAACTGGGAAGAAGGTAGTTCTGGCCAAATAAAGATGGTTTTGGTTTCTGAATAACAATACTGCTCAAATTAATCCTTCAAGTCTAATACCCCTTAAAAAAGAGTTTGACCTTATAGAGACTCCTCTCTTTTTGAGAAGGAGAATATTTGCTGCCTTTCTGGGACCTCATTGCCAGTTCCATTTGTTTTGGAACCAGAATCCTGGCTAGGGAACAATAGCCTACATGTGCCCCAGGACATTTTTCAAGGTTCATATTTATATTGTCTATACATTTGGAATAGAACACTAGCAAGGATGGCCCATCAGTTAGCATACTAATCTGTAGCATTTAATTGTACTAGAAAATTTTATATACTTGCATGACTGGCTATTGAATGTAGGACTACAGGTTCTAAATGTGGGGTTCTTAACATGCTTATATTTCAGAACAACCTCTGACAGTCTGGTAAAATTTATGGATTCCTTCTCAGAATGGTCTTCCAAATTCTCAGACTTCCTGAAATCCAAACAGGAATTGCTTGGTCCATGGCTTCCAACTTAAGAATCTCTGCTCTAAATGAAAAATTGAGGCAAGCCTTAAGGGTTAAATTGGAAACTGGCACTCCTTTTTAGAGATGGATTTCCCTGAAGCTGATTTTTAAGTCAGAATTTGACAGTAATACATGCTGATACTAAAAGGTGAGAAGCATGCTAACCTGGTATAGTGGCCAGAGGACTGGGCTTGGGCTTGGGAAGGCCTGAATTCGAATTACACTCATATATACTGACTGTGGAGTCTTTGGCAATTAACCCCTCAAAGCTCAGAGACTGTAAGTTACAGAGTACATTCATGTTGGCATTAATTGGCGGTTTCTACACTGTGAGTTTCTTGTGTACTCTTATGGAGTCTTCCCTCATGCTCCCCTCCAAAACTAAAAGGGAAATTTGGACTTTATTTCTAAGACAAGGACCTTGTATTTAGCAGAGAACATGATAGTAAATATGGCACATAGAAAGTTGTTTGGGAAAGAAGGCATTTTGGCAGGTGGAGGAATCAGGAAATTTTCATGCAGATGATAGCATTTGAGCTACATCACAAAGAAAGTAAAGGGGTTTATGGGATGGTCAGGGAGGACTAGAACCTCTGGTATGAGGGCTTGCTGAGCCCTTTTCAGGACTGCTTATCCACCTCTGGCTTCCACCTTCACTCACCTCTTATCTGTGGTTCCAAGAAGCCGTAGCATGCTTATAGTAGCCACACCCGAACAAAAATGTTTTGGCAGATGAACTAATCCAGGTTGAGGGTTACCAATGGGCTTCAAACCCATGGGTGACTTAGGGAGATGTTTACCCCAAGTATATGAAGATTTTTCTGGAAGAATGGGTAAATGAGAACAATGTTTTCCAATTACCACAAAGGCAGTTGAAGCAGGCACTGAGGAGCACTTAGAGGTTGGTTGGAGACATCAATTAACCATTGCATCCTGGGCAATCCTCAACCCTCCTGACTTTGTTCTGCTACTGGACTTTGATGACTCTGGAAGAAAGAGTGAGGCACAAGCACCTGCCTCACTTAAATCCAACTCACCCATAAGTCAAGAAATCACTCTCATAATGTCATTGAGCCTTTTCAAAAACAAAGGACAAACAACAATAAAGAAAGAAAAGGACTCTGTGAAACAAGTTAAGGAAGGAGAGCATTCCAAGCACAATGGTTGTCCTTGCAATGGCAAAGAGACAAGAAATTAAGGATCATGTGTGAGCAACAGAGAGATAGACAATTTGGCTAGATTGCAAAGTGGCGGGGCAGGGAGACAGGGCATAATGCCCAATGAGGATAGAAGGGTAGGTTGGAGTCAAGTTATATATTTCTTTAAAAACTAATCAGAGAAGTTTATATTTGGTTCTAGAGCCAAAAGGAAGCCCCTGAAATTGTTTGAGTAACACAGTCATGTGGTCAGTTACTTGGGCAGCATTTTGTAGGATGGACTGGGTTGGGGAGAAATTTGAGGAATCTAGGCCAATTTAGAGACTTTTGCAAGAATGGAGGCAAGACAAGATGAAAGCTTGAACTCAGATGGTAGTGTTATGAATGGAAAGAATGAATTGAACGAAAACAAAACTGTAGAATTTGAAGGTATGATAGATAACGAAGGCAAAACAGCAAGATTTGGTAAGAGGTTAGATGTGTGGGGTGAGGGAGAGCAAAAAGTCCAAAATAATGATGAGATGATGCACATGAGATAATGGAAGGATTTTGTTGTGTTCTCTTGTTTATTTGAGTCTTTTGTCTGAGTCTTGTTTGATTATTCATGACCCCATGTGGGGTTTTCTTGGCAAACATAGTGGAGTTATTTGTCATTTCCTTCTCCAGCTCCTTTTATAGATGAGGAAACTGAGGCAAACAAATCCCATCACATCAAAAACTTGCACAGGTGAGTGTCTGAGGTCAAATTTGAGCTTATATTTTCCCAATTTCAGGCCTGCACTCTATCTACTATACTATCTACAGTGGTGTCTTAAACAAAAACAGAAAAAAAATTAAAGGGGAGGGCCTAGGGGAAATATAATGAGTTGAGTTTTAGAAATGTTGAATTTAAGATATCTCCAGGTAATACAGTTTGAAAAATTCAATAGGAAATGTGTAATTTGGGACTGGAATTCAGAGGAGACAATGGGGCTGAATAAACAGATCTAGGAGTCATATACATCAAGACTATAATTAAAATCATGGGACCAGATGAGGTTACCGAGAGAGAATATGAAGGAGAAGATATAGAGACCCCAGGTAAAACCTCCAGGAACACCCTCAATTAGAAGGTAGATATGGATGATAAAGTAGAGGAGGAAAATGAGGAGTAGTCAGACAGGCAAGAAGTGAATGAAAAGACAGTATCGTCATGGAAACTCCAAAGGAGAAGGTGGTTATAACAGTGTTGGGTCAAGAAAGATTTTGTTGTTCAATCATTTTTGAGTCTTATCTGAATCTTCATGACCTCATTTGGGGTTGTCTTAGCAAAGGTACTGGAGTAGTTTAACATTTTCTTCTCTAGCACATTTTACAGATGAGGAAACTAAGGCAAACAGGGTTAAGTGACTTGTCCAAGGTCACACAGCTAGTGTGTGAGGCTAGATTTGAATTCAGGTCTTCCTGACTCCAGGCCTAGTGTTCTATTCAGTGAACCACCAAGGTGCCCCCAAGAAAGATTAGGATTAAGAAAAGATCATCAATTTTTACAGTTAAGATATTCAGTAACTGGAGAATGCAGTTTCATTTGAGTAGTGAGTTTAGATTTGGGATTTCAAAGGGCTAAGGAATAAGAGAGAGAGGAGCAGGCTTACTTTAAGGAATTTGACCAAGAAAGGAAAAAGAGCAACAGGGCAGTAATTTAAGGACTTTAAAGAAATATGGAATATAACATTTTTATAATCTGTTAGAAAATTAGTTTTATTTGGGAATTTAATATTAAAGTTAAGATTAATTATTAATATTGACAAAACAAAAACTAAGATTTTTGTCATGCTGTAGCTGTTTTGGTAATGGATTTTATGTGAGAATTGTGAGATTATATGTAGAGGGGATAATTGGGCATCTAGGTATTTTATTTTATTTATTTTTCTAAAAGAAATTTAATGAAATGGTGGATCCAGATGTATACAACATGGAATAATCTTCTCTCAGTTTATAAGACTCCTTAAGGGTTTATAAATTTGCATATGTTATAACACTCATTAATTAATTAGTGGCAAATATAACATTGATGAACCTTTTCACTCAATGAATCATGTGAGCATAATTATGTTTGGTTTTTGAAAATAAAAGGTTATATAGTGGTTAATGAGCTAATGTATTTAATTATATATAATTATTATATTATATATGAGCTATATAATTAATTATATTTATATATTATAATTAATAAATGAGCTACATAATTAATTATATGATGGCTAATTATATAAATTATATAATGGCTAATGAGCATGCCTGGAAGCCAGAAGACTTGGTTCCTAGTCTCATATCTATCACATATTGGCTGTGTGACCCTGGGCAAGTCACTTAATTTGTAGAGTTCTCAGGAGTTATCATTTTCAGAGAAAGTACTGACTTGAATTAGTAAAGGGAGCTTCCTCATATGGGATCCCTAAACCAGTGAAACAGAGGTCACATCCTTATCCCCATTCCTTATAAATTATAAAGTCTCTTTTAAATTGTATCCAAATTACATTGCTAATCAAATATATTTGTGCATGTATCTTTCTATAATAAATATTATGGATCATTATAGTTCACGTATATATAGCTCAAAAGATTCATGATTTTAACTGTCAAGGTACTCCCTCAGTAGTAGTAGAGACCACAACCTACCCATGCCATCTAATTCTCTATCATTTTAATACACATCCTCAATATAACCCTGTGAAGTGTGACAGCTATCATTATATACATTTTATAGATGAGAAAGCTGAAACTAAAAGTCTGAGTGACTTTGAGAATCACAAGTTTGAAGCAAGTTTTCCTGACTCCATATCCAATTTCTTATAACTTAGAGTTAGTTGTTGCCTTTCACTTACTAGTTGAAATGAACAATTATTGTTAATGGAAATCTGACATTTATATTTCTTTGCTTTCTCAATTTTAGCTAACAATGATGCACAATTATCCTGTACTATTATTTGTGGTTGCTACTGTGTGAAGTAAAGAGTGCTGGAAAACATCTTTATGATCATGCTGCAGACTTTCAGTGGGAACTTTACGTGTTTAAATTGATGGATAAAATTTGGTTACATTTTCTAGAACTGACCATAAACATTATTCATTCCATGAGAGGATCCAAATGCTTACAAATAAACTTTTAAGCATAACCCTGCACACAGATTTTATAGAAACCTCTGCTTAATTACCAACAGAAAAATCTTTCCTCTTTGAAAGTAATTTTAAAATTTGATTTTTTTTTTGGGGGGGGGTCAGTCAAAATGCTGTTCATATTACTCCCATGGCATAGGAGACATTGCCTAGCATTTCTGTCTTCTGCTTTTTTCATTTTCTTAAATTACAGAATACTGGTAAAAAATGAGCAAGCATAAAAGAAAATACTATTCTAGTCCTAGTCTAGTATAGTTAATGGACATACCATCATGACATTTTCTGTGAATTAGTTAAATTCACCAATCTGGTAGTGATAAATCAAAACTATCTTCAGAACTTCGGAGTCTTTCATTTATCTAGAATCCTTCTATGCTTTCTTTTCTATCATTCCTTTCCTTTACTCTTTGCCTTTTGTTAAAATACACTAGAATATAAAGGGGCAGGGGACGGTTCAGGAGGTAGCTCCCTAGGAGCCTGTCAACTGAAGAACTACAAAGAAATTCCTAGGTGGTATCCTTATAACCTACTGCTAGAGTGTCAAAGGTTAATCGTGTGGATTGTCTCAACCTGTGAGTTTACTTTTGTGTCAGTTATCTGATTTTATGAAAAGTCTCCTGAATTGTGACAAACCAGTCAGACATCCAGAATCTTATGCAGCACTTCACAATACCCACAAAACCAAGATTCCTACGGAAAGGGTAGATGATAGAACAGTTAAGGACACTTTTATAGTCAGAAGGAACCCACAGTATCTCTAAAAATACAAACAGACAGTGGAATATCCTTAATTTTGTGGTAGAAAATGAAAGTTTACTGGATAAAAGTCTGCCTGCTGGTTCATTCTTTGCTATACTGCCTAAGCATTGCCCTGAAGGATATTAATGTTAAATGATGAAATTGGTAGCATAACAATCTTACCAATAAGAACTTAAGAACTCAACTTCCATCTGCCTTGCCTGTGGGGCCTTGGCACAGAAAACATCTATTTTTTAGGTATTATTTCTTCATTTTATAAGTCAATTGTAATATTAAAGTTCTAAAAATATGATTTTTAAATGACCAGTTTCTTTATTCAAGTATTCGCTCAGTCATAGAAGACAAATGGTTATTTTCCCTAAGCCTTGAAATTGGGGGATTATATTACAAGAAAAAATATTTCCAGGTAATAAAGGAATTCAGAAAATTTTTAGAAAGATAGCATTTTGTCACCAAGTGATTTGGACAAATAAGTTACTTGGCAGAGTTGAACATTAACTAAATGTTTGAATAAATTGTCCTACTAGCCTTAGATAATTTTTCTTTGAAGGAAGTTGCACTACATGCAAGGTTCACCCTACTCCCCAAACTCACAAAATTCTTTTCATCAACCTACAATGAAGGGAATGTAGAGGTTTAAATCGAGCTTTTTAAAACCAAGAGATTCAAAGGTTAAGGATCCTATGAGGAACAGAAAACTGTATTATGATGATGAGAGCCACATGTAACACACAAGAAAATAGAAATATTTCAACCAACAATTAGAACATAAGTAGTCTTCATTGCAGAGACCATTCAGATTTTCAATGATATAAGAATAAGAAACTCTTGGTCATATGTGAGTGAAAAGAATGAAAGTAACTGGTTAAGTGTAATATTCCTGCTAGGTTTGAAGGATGCATTCCTAATAGAGGAACATGTGTGTGTATGTATGTGTGTGTGTATGTGTGAGTGAGAGAGAGAGAGAGAAAGAGAGAGAGTATATTTGAAAACACAATTCGACCAATAAAGACTAAGACTTGAAAATCTCTTTAAATAGAAAGGACTAAGAAGTTTCCCCTATCAAAATAGTGCAATGTTTTAGAATAAAACAAAATGTGTTTATAGATCATGTTTTTTTTTTCTAGAAGAAATCACATCATAAACAAATGTGTACATCCTTAAAAACAAACCAACCAATAAACAAACAAACAAAAACTGCTTAGGATCTATATAGCCTTTTTGTCTAAATTATGACTATTTAATATAGAACAGCTGGTTTTCTTTTTAATCTGAAAGCATGCTCATAGGTTTTGCTAGTTGCTTTTGGTTAAAAATTCAGTTTGCTTGTTTTATTTATTTTTCTTATTTATCATGCCTAAAATTGTAATAAAATCCAGGGCTTGGATCTGGCAGCAACATCCAAAGTAAGACAAAAAACTGATATTATAAGGAGAAATACTGGCCTTCGTATTTAAATGATCTCTGGAATGATATGGTATGTGTTTGTTTTTTAATTGAGGTATGTGCAGATGGTAATTATATACCATTGAAGCCCTTAGGGTTAAAATTATTGGAAAATATTTTTATTATGATTCCTAGTAGAAGTATTAGTAATGGAAGGAGGAGGAGGAGAAGGAGGAAGAAGAGGAGGAGGAGAAGACAAGGAAGGAGAAGGAGAAGGAGCAGGAGGAGGAGATGATGATGATGATGACAATGACAACAATGACAGCATGGCATAATGGAGAGCAAGCTGGCTTGAAATTGGGAAGAACTAGGTTGATTGTTGGATCACATATATGCCAACTGGGTGACCATGGACAAATCATTTAATCTCTCACTACTCCTAGGTAATATATGTAAAACTATCAGTGAAGGTAATTTCCGCACAAAGTGTTTCCCACACTAATCAAATCACTTGGAAAGGAAGGAAAGAATGAAAAGAAAGAAAAAACAAGTAAAAGAACTATTGACATTTATATGCAGTAACCTTGTTGTTATTTTATTTAGTGTAAATAACATGTATGATTAATGATAAAAGAGTTTGACATAATGATTCCATTAATAACAATGCCACTGAAAATCATTTTCTAAAATTAATATACTATCCTGTATCTAATTGTACTTCTATCTTGGTCTGCTAGTTTCAAGAATTTTATCATTTAGTTTTTACTTATATTAGATACAGCTTTTGGAAGAGTTTATTCAGTCCAATAATACATATGTTTCTGAAAAGTCATACATTGAAAATTTGCAGATTTCTGGGTCACATATCTAACAAAAAGGAGGAATGAACATTTTCTTTGATACTCATGTCTCTCAAACTTCTCCAATAAGAAATTATGTTCCAGAGATAAAGCAATATCAGCTGTCTCCACAGTCTAGGGCAGGAAATAAAATAAGGTAAAAAATATGATGAATTGACAGCAGAGAATTCCAATATTCCTTAATCCTTAATGAATATCCACCCAGAGATCTCTCCCTACTACACCCCAGAACTCTAGCATCAATAAAACACAGACCAGGCAAGAACAAAAATGGCAGAATAAAGGCAGTAACTCAGCTGAAATCTCCTAACATTCCCTCTAAATAACTTTAAAATAATGCCCCACATCAAATTCTAGAGTGATAGAGTCAACAGAAGGTCAGGTAGAGACATTTTTCCGCTCTTAGACAACTTAGTCATCAAGACAGGTATGTGACACCAGAGTGGGACTCACCTGGGACTCTCTAGTTAGCAAAACTGGTGGTGGCCTTTGGAGGTGACTGTGACAATGGAAGCAGCAGCTTTGGGACTCTCAGCCCAGAGATGGTAAGGCTGTCATACAACTATTCAGAAAATGATTACAGGAGACTTTTGTTGGTACTGAGTGCAGTATCTAGTGCTTTTTTGCAATTTTATTGTCTTTACAAAATTCTGGGTTGTAGTTCCAGGACTGAGATGAGATCTTGTGGTTGGTCAGAAGGGAGCAGGGGCCCTGGTCATAGTTCCAAGGCAGAGAGAAGCACTAGCATTTGCACCTGTAGGAGAACAGGGAACCTGGTCACGGTTCTAGGGCCAAGAGGAGAACTAATATTGATCACTGCAAGGGAACAGGGGTCCTTCCTGTGTAAAGACCAGAGAGTAGACCAGGAGAGTAGTGACTACATCTCTCCCCAGATTGCACTTTGGAGGCACCACAAACTTGCAATCCCCTAGAACTAGCTCTGAAAACAGTAGCAAAAAAACGAGCCAAAAAAAATCCTGAATCTTGGCACAGTGCCTCACCACTCCCAGGTGAACAGACCCCAACTTCAACATAAAGTTCCTAGTTAAGAAATAGGCTGGAAAAATATGAGCAAACAACAATATCAAACAAAAAGAAACGACCATAAAACTCTACCATGGTGGCAGGGAAGACCAAGACAAACTCAAAAGACAGCAATGTCAAAATCTATTCAACCAAAGCCTCAAAGAAAAATGCCATTTGGACAGAAGCCCAAGAAGAATTCCTGGAAAAGTTAAAGAAAGAGATGAGTGGTAGAAGAAAAAGGAGGGAAAGAAATGAATGATGGAGGAATAGTATGAAAAGAGAGTTAATAGTTTAGTAAAAGAGACATAAAAATACTAAAGAAAAGAACAACTAAATAACACAGTAGACAAATGGAAAATAGGCACAAAAGCTCATGTTTTTAAAAATTCCTTAAAAATTAGAATCGGGCAAGTGGAAGCTAATGACTCTATGAAGCATCAAGGAACAATAAAATAAAATCAAAATAATGAAGAAGGGAAGAAAATGTGAAATATCTGGAAAATAGATCAAGGATAGGTAATTTAAGACTTGGACTATTTGAAGGCCATGATCAAAAAAGAGCATATGCAAAACTTATCAAGAGATTATTAAGGAAAACTTCCCTGATATCTTAGATCCAGAGAGTGAAATAGAAATTTAAATAATCCATTAATCACTTCCTGAAAGAAATTCCAAAATGAAAACTCTCAGGAATATTATACCCAAATTCCAAAGCTTTCAGATCAAGGAAAAATATTGGAAGCAGCCAGAAAGAAACCACTCAAATATCATGGATCCACTGTGAGGTTCACACAAGGTTTAAAAGTTTCAACATTAATAGAATAGAAGGGAAAGGAGCTAGGATTACAACCAAGAATAACCTACCCAGAGAAGAAAGAAAGAAAGAAAGAAAGAAAGAAAGAAAGAAAGAAAGAAAGAAAGAAAGAAAGAAAGAAAGAAAGAAAGAAAGAAAGAAAGAAAGAAAGAAAGAAAGAAAGAGAGAGAGAGAGAAAGAAAGAGAGAGAGAAAGAAAGAGAGAGAAAGGAAAAAAAGGAAGGAAGGAAGGAAGGAAGGAAGGAAGGAAGGAAGGAAGGAAGGAAGGAAGGAAGGAAGGAAGGAAGGAAGGAAGGAAGGAAGGAAGAAGGAAGGAAGGAAAGAAGGAAGGGAGGAAGGGAAGGAGGGAAGGTAAAAGTTAAGCAAACTTATCTACACACAGGGATTTAAAGAGTTATTGATCATACCTCTGAATGTGAATGGGATAAACTCACCCATAAAATGGAGACTATATAGCAGAATGGATTAGAAACTAAAATATAACAATATGTTGTTACAAGACAAACACTTAAAACAGAAAAAAAAAACCAATATACACACACATCTTTAAAATAAGGGGCTGGAGCTGAATCTATTATGCTTCAGCTGAAGTAAAAAAGTTGGAGATAGCAATCATGATCTCAGGCAAAGCAAAGGCAAAAATATAATAAGAGATAATCAGGAAAACTACATTTTGCTGAAAGGTATATAGATAATGAATATCAAATATTTTCTCTGATAAAGGCATCATTTCTGAAATAGGGAACTGAGTCAAATTTATAAAAATAAGAGCATTCCTCAATTGATAAATAGTCAAAGATATCAGTAGGCAGTTTCCAGAAGGAGAAATGAAAGTCATCTATAGTTAAATGAAAAAAAAATGCTCTTAATCACTAATAATTAGAGAAATGCAAATTAAACTGACTCTGACATACCACCTCATGCCCATCAGATTGGTTAAGATGACAAGAATAGGAAAATGACAAATGCTGGATGGGATGTGGAAAAATTTAGGTACCAATAAACTCTTGGTAGAATTGTGAAATGGTCCAACTCTTCTGGAGGGCAATTTGGAACAATGCTCAAAGGGCTATAAACCAGTATATACCCTTAGACTCAGCAATACCTCTACTAGATCTATATCTCAAAAAGATCAAAGAAAAAGTGAAGTGGCCTATATGTATAAAAATATGTATAGCAGCTATTTTTGTGGTAGCAAAGAATTGGAAACTCAGAGGATGTCCATCAACTGGGGAATGACTGAAAAAGTTATGGTAGATAATTGTGATGGAATACTAGTGTACTATGACAAATGGTCAGGGAGATAGCTTTAGAAAACCTGAAAAGATCTATTTAACTGATGCAAAGTGAAGTAAACAGAACCAGGATAATATCATAAACACTAACAGCAGTATTGTAATTATGATCAACTGTGAAAGACTTAGCTACTCTGATCATGACAATGATCCAAGATGCGTGTATATAAAATCATATTCCTTGACTTCTCAGTGGGTGAGGTAGAAGCTGAAGGGAAGGAGTGTATTTGGAACTCTTTTTTTAAAAAGAATGTTCAAAAATTTTTAAAATAGGGGTGTCCAGATAGCGCAGAGAGTGAGAGCACTGGCTGTTGAGAAGACCTGGAGATCGAATCCCGGGCTCAGACACTTAGCATCCACCCAGAAACACCTCGCCGTGTAACCTTGAGCAAGTTACTTAACCCCGATTGCTTAAAAAAAATTTTTTTAAATATAAGGCACAGGACTAAGAGTCATAAAAACCTGGATTAAAATCCTGCTTCAGACAATTGCTAGTTAACTGTGTGACTTTGAACAAATCTTTTAACTTCTCTCTGTTTCACATTCCTTATCTGTAAAAAGAGATTAGATTCTTATGGCTCACTTGTCAGTTACTTTTCAGTCATGTCTGGCTTTTTGTGACCCTGTTTGGGGTTTTCTTAGCAAAGATACTGGAGTGGTTTGCCATTTCTTTCTCCAGCTCATTTTACAGATGAGAAACTGAGGCAAACAGAGTTAAGTGGTCCAGGGTCATACAGCTAGTAAGTGTCTGAGGCCAGATATAACTCAGAAAGATGAGTCTTCCTGACTCCGGGCCCAGTACTCTTGCCACTCACTGTACCACCTACCTGTCCCTTCTGTGTTCTCTTCCACTTTCCAATCTATGATTCTAATATGGAGAAGCACGGAATGGCTATGTAGTGAGCAGAACCAGTAAAATGACATATGCAATGATTACAATAACATTAATAGAAAGAAGAGCAATAAAATAATTGAAACTATATTCTGTAAAATTATGATTGAGGTTCACCTCAGAAAAAAGAGATATGAGGAGGCACTTCCCAAAATCTACTTTGCAGACACAGGAAACTAAGGGAGTTGAATACTATATACAATATCATTCTTTATGATAATTTGTGAATTAGTTTTGCTTATTTTCTCTCCTTTATCCCTCCTCTCTGGATGGGACAAGGGGAATTCATTAAGAAATGAAGAGAATGTTAAAAACAACATTTTATTCCAGAACAAAAAAAGTTGCTTTAGGCACTATAAGTATAGCAACAATAAGAAAAAGCTCATTGCTCTAATTCAACTTTTCAATTAACAGAGGTATTACTATGCCAAACAGTACTGTTGTGGAGATAGGACAAGTCCTTTTCCTCATTTGATTCCTGAGGCAGACTGTATTCTAGACTTCAGTTAAATTAAACAAAAACACTTATTAATGGTTTACTGCTGTATGTGTAAAGCAGCTAAGAATACAAAAATGAAAAACCACATACCCTCTACCGGCAAGGAGTGAATGATGGGACCACATTCCTTTCATCGCTCTAAGGATTGTAATGTAATGTAATGCCAAAAGAAAGGCAACTTCCCAGGTTCAAAATACCAGCATAGGTGCTCTCTATTTTATTCAGTAACAAACCCAGAACAGAGAAGATCAAAACATGACATCATTCAAAATACAGCATTTACTAAGTGTGATTAAATAATCTCCAAGTACTACCCCACCCCAGGACCTTCCAATCATTCAATCAATTACAAAGTCTCTGTTCTAAATACTTCTCCACCCCTAGGCTATACCTTAATTAAGTCCACCACAAAGCCCCTCTTCTCAAATGGAGATTAGTTTCCAAACATAAGGTCAAAAGTTCCCCACCCCTGGATCACAATTGAATCTACCCCAGAGTTACATCAAGTTTAAACACAGCACTTAATACCCAAATGGAGGTCTTTTCTTCATCTTGACACGAGGCAAGTTCTCAGCAATCTTAGTTCCTGGGGAGACAAGGCTTAGCAAAGCCACAAGATACATTGCCAGTCCCTTCATGAATTTATCCTCTGTCTGTAGAACAGTCCTTGAACCCCTGAACACATTAGCAAAGCCCTCTCCCAGGATTTCTGTAAACATACAACAAGAAAATCCTTCTTCAGGGCTTCTGAACCAACAGAAAGGCTCCCAGACCCCTGCAACAACAGCACTGTCCCTCACCAGTGGACAGTATTCACTCTGTCTGCAGGACAGTCTCCAGACCCCTGCAACAACAGTACTGTCCCTCACCAGTGGACAGTATTCACTCTCTGTCTGCAGGACAGTTGCAGGCCTTCTTAGCAAACAGCCAGGTTCCAGGACTTCTTCAACAAAAGGACAGTCTTTCACCAGTGGACAAATCTGGCAAAATAACATCAAAACAGACAGACAAAGTACCAGCAAAACAGCCATGTCTCCTCAGTCCTTGGCAGCTCAGGGGGCAGGTCTCAAAAGTCCAGGGCAATTCAAAGCGGCCACCAGCAATTCTCTTAGCCTCTCTCTCTCTCCACGAGGTGCTGCTTCCAAAAAGATCTTCCGCCTCTCTCTAGTGTCTCTCCAAATCTACGTCACCAGCTCCTCCCAATTCAGGACTTTCTTTTCACATCAACAAGCCCATCCCACAGGTGAGATTAACAAACTCTGGGTTTTAACACAATCAATTTGAAAACCAAGCCAATACAGGAGAATCTTTAATTGCCATTACTATCACATCTACCGTGAGTGAGGCTACGATAGTCTGGTTATTGTCTCTTTGCTTTTTCTTGATTTTTTGTTTGTTCACCTTGTTTGTTAGATTTGTTTCCACAGGCTTGGTACCCTCCATCTGTAGATGCCTGATAGCTTAAGCTGGATGTCACCCCCTGTCTGTAACTGTGATGTGTCACCCTTGGACCTGGCATCAAGCATATTAAGAACTGACCTCTCAAATGGGACCCCTTAGGACAGGGACAGCTCTACATCCGATTTCAGCAGCAAGTAGCCATAGAAGAAGAGATCTTCACCCCTTACCACAAGATTTTGGGGCCCCATTTGTTCGGGGTGGGGGGAATGATGGGGAGCTTGTGCTCAAGCGCCACCCTAAAATATGGTTTTCTGTGTTTATTGTGTGCTATTCTTGTTATATTGTTGTGAAATTTTGTTGACACCAGTTATTCCTACTGTATTTTTGTCAAGTAAGGGACATGAAAGATCTTGGGGCCGAATGTAAGGGTTATGGGATTTAAAGATCTTCCATGCCCCGTTGGACTTGCTGATGTAGCAGGAAGGGGCGGAGCAAGAGGAAGCGGAAGCCAAGCTAGCGTTCCTGCGTTGGCTGGCGGTGGTGGTGACGGCGGCAGCAGCAGAGGCAGTGGCAGCGCGAAGCCCTTTATGAGTTAGGACTGCTAAGGACTCCTGCTGAGGACTGCCAGGGGCCGGAGCTGCTGGGAGCGCGCTTCCAGGACGCTGGGTGGTTGCTGTGAGTGGGGAGAGGAGGACCTTTGCCTGAGGTAGCCTGTTCTGTTTTAAAGGCTTGAAAATGTGGGTGCTTTCTACTTTATCTACCTGTGCCAATGTCATAACTACTCTGATGGCTTTCACTTTCTGGTTTTGGGACTCAGTCTTTTGGTATCTTAATAAATTTTCTAGTTTATTTCCTCATATGGCAAACATGACGTATTTTGTAATGGATAATTATATCAGCATATTTGTAATCTCTATAGGCATTGTGAATATGGCATTGCTGATACAGGATGATGATTCTTTGGTCATCCCTGTCTGCAGTGTGGTCCTTCCTACAAAACCTCAATGGTACATAATCTCATTCAAGTGGGTATTCCTGCCAATAATGCAGCCCGTAGCTCATTCATGCCTTCTCATTTTTTGAAAGCCTTGTCCTGCTCCTCCCATAAGTCCTCCTCAGGGGGTCCAGTCAGCATACTTAGGGAATTTCCTCTTGGTCTTTAATATGTTGTGAGTACTTGGAGCGACAATGAGGGTTTTATCCCTCACACTTTATATTTGATCAGCTCACCCCCTTTTCTAATCAGCCATTTCCTTGAGATACTTGAATTGATGAAATTATAAGGGGAGCAGGCACACTCAGTTGTTTGGCTACAGAAAAGCCCATGGTGGCAGTGAGAAGTGGATCTGCAATCACACCTTAATATGACAAAGAAGGTACAGAGACAAGTAGTGAGCAGAGTACAGAGGCAGATGGCACAGGGATGGGGAGATGGGAGGGTGAAGGAAGTCACATGGTATGGGGAAGAGAATGGAGAAAAGGAAAGCAGAGAGTATCACTCATGTATCCATGACTTAGAGCTGGGAGCACTAGGAAGCATGGACCCAATAGAGATGGAAGAGTGTTCACAGGGCAGGAGTTTGAGGTTTAATTTTTATAGGATTTTGGAGGGAACAGACTAATTCCTATCTGTGCCACCTTTGGCACAGAACTGACTAATTAAGTTTGGAACTAATATTCATCAATATATCCAATTCATCTAAAAGTTATTAAAATTTTAAAGTTAGGGGCAGCTAGGTGTTGCAGTGAATAGAGCACCAGCCCTGGAGTCAGGAGAACCTGAGTTCAAATAGGGCCTCAGACATTTAACATTGACATGGGCAAGTCAACCCCAATTGCCCTGCCTCCCCCCCCCCAAAAAAAAAGCAAAGCAAACAAACAAAAAATGAGAAAACTTTAAAGTTAATATGTCCACATGATCTCAAAATCACCAGCACCTTTTGGTGTTATTCAGATGTCTGGGACTTGTCTGAGATTTATATATCATAGGATCAAAAAGCTGTTACTGGGATGTGATTTTTATTAATATATGATACAATTTGTAAATTATGCTGCTTTGATCTTTGGGACAGTTTATACTTGACTTCCTGGTTCCTCTTTGCGATCTTACTTCCTGCTATTGCCACATTATACTGGCTACTCATAAATGATTTATACTGACTAGAAGTTGGGGGATGGTCAGAGGGACCAGAACAAGATACAATTTTAACACGACATTCTTTTTTTTTCTTTTTGGAGGGCAATTGGGACTAAGTGACTTGCCCAAAGTCACACGGCTAGTATTGTGTCAAGTGTCTGAGGCCGAATTTGAACTCAGGTTCTCCTGACTCCGGGGCCAGTGCTCTATTCACTGTGCCACCTAGCCACCTCACATGATATTCTTTATAGTATTAAAAATATGCTAAACCCTACTTGCACCCACCTTGAGTCTCCCCATTGCCCTTTTGGTCATTTTCAGTTTAATTTCTTTTTCATCATGACATTTTAAAGTGCGCAACCTTACCAGAATACCTGTGTTTGGGGTGGGGAGGGGGAAGGGGCGGGGGATGGTTCTTTACTTTGGAGAGCACCTTTGAACATTGAAAATATTATGCCATTTCCAAAACAACTCCAATTAATTTTCTTTTATTTTAGACCCAATTCATTTTCTATCTACAGAGTCTGTCTCAGATATCAGTACTAATAAACTAATACAATAGACTGGACATCCAATTGCACAAAACAATCTGAACAATTAGTATTTTTATACATTTAGTTTTTCATATGTGGATTATTGAATCAATTTCTAAAACTTAATGCAATAGAAACAATTTAAATCTCCACTGCAAGGAACATATAGTAACCACAAAATGTCAAAAAGACCTAAAAGAAGACCTCCAGAACATTGGATATATTCTCTGGGAATTGGAGAGTGTATTTATGGACGAATATGGACAAGAATTATACAGGATAAGAATGAATGGTGGGTTTGTGCTCTGCGCCAAGACTTTTGAAACATTTCAGAAATCTAAAAAGTATAAGATGCTTCTGATGGACCTCAAGAAATGTCTAGTCAGAACTCTTATTATGCAGTTAAGGAAACTGAAGTCTAAGAGGTTAAGTATATGTGTTTCAGTGGTATGTGTATATCAGGGGTGTGATAACTGTGTATGTGTGTGCATATGTGTGTCTTTAGACTCTGGACTGTCAATTCCAAAATCAGTGCTCTTTTACACTACACTATACTTCAGAAGTAGAAAGCAAGTATAGTAATCTTAGGACTATTTTGCAATTCTGTCTCCCCCCGCCCTAAGCCCCCATCATCAATTTTTTGGATTGCTAAGATCAAGCAATTCATTACATAGTAGTCATCCTAGAGCTGATAAACTTCTCCATATTTAACCAGAATGGTTCATAGATCATAGGCTTAATGTGTGGCTGGTACCATACTCACAACCTTTCCCGTATTGTAGAATCTGTCAGAATCTTCACTTGCTTAGCATCGTTTTCTAGAATGATCCCCTATATTCCACAGTGAAGCACAAAAGTACTTATTTCTGAATGAATAGCCTTTAGCCATTAAGCTATAGAGTTTGCAATGGGCAGGAAGAAATTGAAATAGGTGGTTACAATCAACAGCAAGATAAAATATTTTATTTTTTATTTTATTTTTATTTTACTTTTTGGAGGGCAATTGGGGTTAAGTGACTTGCCCAAGGGCACATGGCTAGTAAGTGTTAAGTGTCTGAGTCTGGTTTTAAACTCAGTTCCTCCTGACTCTAGGGCCTATGCTCTATTCCCTGTGCCACCTAGCCACCCCAAGATGAAATATTTTATATTTCTCCCCAAAGACAAACAAAAAGCAATGGCTTTGGAATCAGAAGACTTGGGTTCAAATTGTGTTTCTTGTCTTTTGTACTTTCATTTAGCTTCTCTTAGTCTCATTTTTATCATATGCAAAATGAGAAGTTTGGACTCTATGTTTCAAGATTTTCCTCCAACTCCCAATATACCCCAAAATACATGGAGCAAAAGTTTTTGTGCTGTCAAAGAACTGGAAACTTACCGGATAGTACTTGATGGTTAAAGTTAAACAAACTGTTACATTAATATAATGAAATATTACAGTGTTATAAGATATGATGAACATGGTAAATATAGAGAAGTATGAAAAATTTGCATGAACTGGTACAAAGAGAAAGTGAATGTTACAAAATGACAATATAGCCCCAAAGAAGAGATATGAAAAGACATCTTTTCCAAGTTTTTTGCAGAGGTTGGGGTGAAGAGTCCTCAGATATGGAACATTGCTAAATTTCTTTTTCAAAGATGGATCAGTTTTTAATTTGTTTTCCTTTTAAAAATACTTTATTACAAAGAATAGGAGGGAAAGAGAAAAGGAACGGGGAAATCTGGGCTATGGAAAAATGAAACATCAACAAAAATCTATTTTTAAATATAATTTATTCTATGATTCTATAAATGAAAGTAACTACAAGTTTATTCTTATAGATTTCTAAACAAAAACAACAATAATATGTTCCCTTTCCCAGAGTGTTTGAATTTGTCATGGGAATAATGGATTACATGGTTTAGATATGGAAGGAATCTTAAAATCATCTAGTCCTACCCCCTTCATTTACTAAACAATGAGTCTGAGGCCCTGAGATATGAATGACTTGCTTTAGGTCAAGAAATGGTAGAAATTGGACTTTGAGAGTTTTTTAAATTCTAAACTTAATATACACAGTAAAGCTGAAAAAGAGTCTTGCAACTACAGCAATTAATATCTATTATGAACATCTGGTTTTTCTTTCAAAATAAATAATTTAACATGTAAATTTCAAAGTTATCCATATTGACTATGCACCTTTCTGGCTTTTCTCTGTATAAAAAAACAAAAACCAAAAGAAAACAACCACTTTGGTAACATTTCTTTCTTTTTTTCTTTTTTCCTACAAGTCATAATTTAGCAGTTAGAACTCTAAATTTCAGGTGTCTGCCTAACAACCAATGAGCAGATAGGTGTAGTAGTGGAGAAACTAAACTATATCCATATGTAGGTTATTACCATAAATCAAACCATACACCACATAATGTAGTTAAAAGTAAATGGAAGGTGGAGCAGTGAGCTGGCCCCAGAGTCAGAAGGACCCAAGTTCGGTTTCGGCCTCAGACACTTAACACCTACACAAAAAAACACTAGCCGGATAACCTTGGGCAAGTTACTTAACCCCAATTGCCCTCCAAAAGGCAGAAAAAAAAAAAGTAAATGGAAAAGGGGCTGACAAGCTGTGCATAACTTTTAAGAGATTAATTGGAATGTTGCATTACAAAAGGTATTAAAATATATCTTTGGGCATCAGGTAATCTCATTTTGCTTCATTATGGTTAAGAAGATGTACCACTATGAAACACAAATGCCAATATCTTTGGAGAAAATAATGGAATAGAAAAATTCTACAAAAGATTTTGGAATTAAACAAATATAAAACTTGATACTCAGTGACTTCAATTCAAAAACAGGCATAGGAGAGGACAAGAAAAACATGATATGCAATGGAGAAAGAAGTCCAAAGGTTATTAAAAACCTATAGAAACCATAGACTTATAATAGCTCACATCTCAATATCATTAATATATTCTTCAGGAAGGAAATTAGAAAGAGGTTTACATAATAATCATAAAATATTACCAAAAATATCATTGGCAGTATCTTGATAAAGAAAAAGTCTTTACCTATGTGGGAACCATGTTAAAATAAGCAACTGCAGTTCAATTAAATCATCTACTATTTAGAATAAAGTGAAAATCATTATCAAATTACTAAGAAAGCATGGTGTTGGGGGGTAGCTAGGTGGCGCAGTGAGTAGAGTGCTGGCCCCAGAGTCAAGAGGATCTGAGTTCGGATCCGGCCTCAGACACTTAACACAAAAAAAAAACTAGCCATGTGACCTTGGGCAAGTTACTTAACCCCAATTGCCCTCCAAAAGGCAAAAAAAAAAGAAAGCATGGTGATGATAAGAATATACTATATGTATTTTGAGTGACTCCAGCTCAATGTGTTTGAATAAGCATTTCAACTTTTAAAAAAATTGAAAAGGAAAAAATTAGAGAAATTGACTATAACCATTTCTTAGAAAATTTTAACTGATAAAAAACAGTTGCCAAAATAATAAGGCCAAAAGTGCTTCAGAAATCACATCAGAAAGGCTCCGTCTCTTTTCCAAATATCAACATATTTGGTATGTTGATTTACCATTTAAATTTTGGAAATGAATTGACACAGGACCTGAAATGAGATCCAGTCCAAGGAATATCATTTAAAGAGCATTTTCTCAAGGAAATTGTGGGAAGTACAACAAATAAATGTGTTTATATGTTTCTAATGGTGTTTATATGGCAATCTGTTGTCATCAGTGATCAGAGTGAAACCACGACATTGATATGTCTGGACCTCAGTTTATTGCACGTCTTGTGGCATGATTGCAACAGCACCTAAAAATATGATTTCCGGAAGAACAGTTAGACTTGACCAAATATATTCAAAAGTTGACCAAATTTATCTGAAAGATATTTCTGTTAAGGTAGTATAATCTTAAGGATGTTCAAAAATAGCAATATCACTCTGGACTCTCTTTCCTAATCTCCATACGTACTGGAAGGTAAGATCCTAACAAATTAACTGACTTTTTCCTCTATTTTCTGTTTTATTATTAGATAGCACCCTTAAGACCTGGGGGTAGTTTTACAGTACTGTCCTTCCTGATCCTCCATCTAGTGATCTGCTGGTGATTACCAATTGTCCGCATAGAGTTAAGTACCTTTTAATTAGCAGTATTTACTAAGTAAATAAATGCCATAGTGCAGTGGATAGAACTCTGGACCTGGAGTCAGGAACACCTGAGTGCAAATGTGACCTCAGATATTCACTAGCTATGTAACCCTGGACAAGTCACTTAACGCTGTTTGCCTCAGTTCCCTTATCTGTAAAATGAACTGGAGAAGGAAATGGCAAACCACTCCAGTATCTTTGCCAAGAAAAACTTATGTGAGGTCATGAAGAGGTGTCAAGATTAATTGAAACAATAACTAAGCAAATATATAAAGAAGAGCTGGTACAAAACCAGTTGCTCCAAAACTCTGAGAAGGAAGAGAAAAACATATTTAGTCTAGAGTAGGAGTGGGGAACCTGTGGACTTGAAGCCACTTGTGGCCCTCTAGGTCCTTAAGTGTAGCCCTTTGCATCCAAACTCCACAGAACAAATCCCTTTAATAAAAGGATTTGTTCTGTAAAACTTGGACTCAATCAAAAGGCAGCACCCATGGCCCTAGAAGGCCACATAAGGTCTCAAGGTCATAGGTTCCCCACCCCGGCCTAAGGGGATGTTGTTCAAGTTTAGGAAACACATGTGGCAAATAGATAATTTGTAGTTCATTGTTTATGGAAAGACTCCCTTTGGTGGAGCTCTCTACTGGGTTGTGAATGTCACTCCTGTAGCTGGCCATCCTCAGTGAGGTTAGTTTGTCCCCAGTATTATTCATAGTTCCTAAAGCATATGATGTTGTCTTCCAGGTACAGTGCTACTGACACACTCATGGGAGATACAAATCTTAGAAGCTTTCAAATTTCACAAGGTCATCCTTTGGTTCAAAAAATAATTGAAGGAGGGAGATCTAGATTCTCCACAAGTGATTCTCTCTCAAGGACTTCAGTGGAGGTGCTCCACCAGGATGTGTTTTTTGAGTGACAGCTGACTACCTCTAGATTTGCCTGCTATGGAAGGCTGGATTGTGATCTAGCTTGTTGTTTTAACAACGCCCCTCAAGGCATGACTCTTCAACCAATTACAGGACTTTTTGTATATCACCTGTTGGCCATCCAGTTCATCCCTAGTTTTCACCTCATGCTTTAACAATTCATTTGCCATATTATCGATTATATATAGATAATAGTCTGCTAGTAGATCAACCTGCCTCAGGTCTCTTCCAATCACAATCCATCCTCCATGTAGTTACCAAAGTGATTTTCCCAAAGCATATGTCTAACCATGTCATTTATTATTCAATAAACTCTAATGGCCCCGTGTTGCCTCTAGGACCAAATGTGAAATCCTGTTTGTCAAAGTTCTTTATAATCTAACCCAGGGATGGGGAACCTGAGGCCTCTATGTCACATGTGGCCCTCGAAGTCCTCAAATGCAGCCCTTTAACTGAATCCAACTTTTATTCTATAAAGTTCGGATTCAGTCAAAGGGCTGCTCTTGAGGACCTAGAGAGTTATATGTGGCCACAAGACAGAGGGTTCCCCACCCCTGAATTTTAATCCTTCTACTTTTCTAGTATTATTATATGTTATTCCTCACTATTTATTCTTTTATCTGTTGACCTTGACCTCCTTGCTGTTCCTCAAACAAAATATTGTTTCTTAGTCAAGCATTTTCTCTGGCTGAACCCCATGCCTACCATGCTCTCTCTCCTCATCTCTGCTTTCTGGCTTTCCCAGCCTCCTTTACATACTAACTAAAACTCTTTTTCTATAAGAAACCTTTCCCTCCTTCAGGAGGGGCAGCTAGGTGGTGCAGTGAGTAGAGTGCAGGCACTGGAGTCAGGAGGACCTGAGTTGGGATCCAGCCTCAGACACTTAACACACACAGACACAAAAACTAGCCATGTGACCTTGGGCAAGTTACTTAACCCTAATTGCCCTCAAAAAAAAAAAAAGAAACCTTTACCAACCCGTTTATTCTATTGCCTTCTATCTCTTAATTATTATTTATCATAAATATTTATATATATATATATATATATTTATATATGTAGACAGATAAATAGTATATATGTGTGTGTATATATCTATAGCTGTCTGTCTATCTATCTATCTATCTATCTATCTATCTATCTATCTATCTATCTATCTATCTATCTTTCTATCTATCTACCTATCTGCTTGTTGTTTCTCCCATTAGATTGTGTTCCTGGAAGGCTGGCGCTGTCTTTTGCTACTTCTAGATCCCCAGTACTTAGCACAATGCTTGGCACACAATAATCCCTTAACAAATATTTATTGATTGATTAGATTGACTAATTTTGTTTATTGATGACTGACTGATGGGATTCAATTGATTAAGTAGAGGTGGCAAGGAATACTTCAGTCTTAGTTTGGTTCCTTTGGTTGAGTGCTTGATTTTGTAACTCACTCAAAGTGAAATTCTGTTAAATTCTACAAGGGTAGAATATTTTGTTAGTTACATTAATTGGGGTTGAAGCCTGTTGGGGACTATCTCAACAGAAGACAGATTTCAGACACTGAAAAATGAGGAAGATTCCAAAAGAATGGGAAATATCAGACATTTACCTCATATTTTAGAAAATATGGCAAACTGAAAAGATTTTTTACCAAACTGTGTCTTATGTCCATTTTTTTATCTTTACAAAATGTTTATGAGAATAGTCTGTATTTATTGAGAGTATCCATTATGGAAATATGAGAAACCTATAGGTAATTTTTTCTAGTCACACTATTGTCTTCAGAATATCATTTTTGCCTGAGAGGTATAGGCAATAAATACAAGTTCCTGCTGTGATTATCATTTGTTGATTCCATAAAAACATTTGACTCAGGGAACAAAAAAGGTGGCATCAAAATTTTCTCCAAAGGAGGCATTTACTATTCATATGTAAAGATAATGAAAGATTTCATGACAGATGTAACCACAGAAATACATTTCTTAAATGATCTGATGAATATCAACATCAGATGAGGGAGACATATGTTTAGCAAAGGTATTTTCCAGTTTCGCTAAATACGTCCTGCACAAAATCCAACTTGATGAGAAATTCCCTATTGACATACATTCTACATATGTTCCTATTTCCCTATGACATTGTGCTAATTGCACTGAGTCCCAGAATACCACAAAACCTCACAAAGAGATAAATGATCATTCAGCAGAACTCAGCTTACCTGTCTAGGCAACTTAAAAAATGGATAAAGAATTGCTTATATTATGATATGCAGTTGGATGAGATGCTGATTGCTACTCTGTCAGTATATACATATAATGTGCAGGCATGTCAGATGGAAAATAAATTGCGTGCAAAATTATACAGAAAGAAGATATCAAGCTGGATCAAATTTGAGAAAATGCAATATTTTCAGTGTTCTCAAGTAGCTCACTCTAACCCATAAAACCCCATGGTTTTAAAATTAACATTGTTCAAGTGCTCTATATAGATGTAAATCATGGAATAACTGACCTCAGGAGTATTACAATTATATGTGACCCAAAGGAAAATTGAAAGATAAGTGGTGAGTATTTGTAGCCTGAAACATATTGCAAATAATAAGTTGGGAATAAAAGGTAGTACAGAAAAAAATAAAGATATGTATGACTGGAAAAGAAAATGGGCTGCTCAGATCACAAGGCTGAAGGCTGATACAGAAACCTAAATTCTCCACTACCATTCATAAATACTAAGCAAATCAGAAGACTTTTCATGTATTAGCCTCTAAAGAGGACTTGCAAAAAGATATGGCAAGAATCACATAAATAGAAAGGCAGGCCCAGAAGGCACGGCCCACCCGGAAGGGGCCTGATCAACTTGGTGGGCAAGTCGTCCCACCAACCACAAGGGCACCAGGCCTATCACCAAAGGGCTGGGACTGGAAAGAGCAAGGTAAGAACCAAATACAGGGGCCCCTGTCCTGGACAGCAAATACTCCTGGGGCTCCCACTTCATAGCCCAGAAATTTAAAAAAAAAAGCCCCTATCAGGACCTCCAAAGACCAGGATGACAGAGTGAACCTCACCTGCTCCAAACCCCACCTCTGACCCTGAAAACATAGTAACTCTCCAGGGAAAAACCCTCTACAGTAAAGGCTTGGGATCCCTAGAGGAAGGGCATGGCTAGGGCCCTGCCTCAAAATGGGTAGAAAGCAGACTACAAAGACAAAGACTCTGGAGTCCTACTATCCTCAGAGGGAGGAACCAAACTCAGAGGGAGACAATGTGGACTCCACACCCACAGCTGAAACATCAACAGGGAATGGGTCCCAAGCACAGAAAGCTCTCCTAGATGAGATCAAAAGGAATTTTGAAAACTGAATGAGAGAGATAGAAGAAAAAATGAATAATTCTCTCAAAACCAAAATAACAGAATTAGAAAAACATTATAATGAAGAAAACATCTCTCTAAAAAGAAAAGTGTATGATATGGAAAAGGAGCTCCAAAAATTAACCAAGGAAAATGATTTGCTAAAAACTAGAACCAGCCAAATTGAAACAAATAACTCTATGAGGAACCAAGAATTGGTCAAACAAAACAACAAGAATGAAAAATTACAAAAAGAGGTAAAATACCTCAAAGAAAAAATAACTGACCTGGAAAACAGATCCAGGAGAGATAATCTGAGAATCATAGGCCTGCCAGAAAATCATGATGAAAAAAATGAGCCTAGACAATATTCTCCAAGAGCTCGTTAAGGAAAACTGCCCTGAGATACTAGAACCTGAGGGTAAAATAGAAATCAAGAGAATCCACCGGACACCTGCTGAAAGAGATAGCAAACTGAAAAATCCTCGAAATGTTGTGGCCAAACTCCAGAACAACCAGATAAAAGAGAAAATACTTCAACCAGCCAGAAAGAAACAATTCAAATATCTAGTATCCACAGTGAGGATCACACAGGATTTGGCAGCCTCTACACCGAAAGGTTGGAGGCAGCGGAATACAATTTTCTGGAAGGCAAAAGAGCTCGGGTCACAACCAAGGATCACATACCCAGCGAGACTGAGCATATTCTTCCAGGCAAAGAGATGATCATTCAATGATATAACAGAGTTCCAGACCTTCTTGATAAAAAAGCCAGAACTCAATGAAAAATTCAACCTCCAATTACGAGATGCAACAGTGACGTAGAAAGGTAAACAAGGAAAACACCCACATACCCTGCTATTTGATAAGAACAAACTGGTTATAGACAAGTAGAGGGTATAAGTATAAAATACACAAAAAGATGATTTAAAAAAATCTTATTAAGGGCTACAAAGGGACTGCAATGGAAGAAAGGGAATGAATGAAGTGGAAAAGGGTAAATTATGCCCCACAAAGAGGCATAAAAACTGTATAGCAGAGGAAAAGAAGGGAGGGAGATGGAAATCATATGAGCATTTCCTTCATTGGTTCTGGTGCAAGGAGGGAATAACAACCAGTTAAGCATAGGACTCTGTGGAGAAGAAACGCAAAAAGTATCATTTTAGAGGGAAAGAGGGGAAGGAGAGGAGCTTTGCATGAGATTTGTTCCTGTCACTCTTGGTGCAAAGAAGAAATAACATACTTCATTAAGTATAAAAATATCCTACAGGCAGTAGGAGAGGAAAAGGGCTATGAAAGGGGGGGGTGGTTAGTAGGGAGGGAAGAAGTAAGGGGAAAGGGGAGGAAAAGGGAGGGGAGCTGATAAAGGAATACCGAGGGAGGCGGTGGTCAAAAGGAAAACTATTAAGGAGGGGAAGGGAGAAGGGGGGAAAAATATGAACATTAACAGGGGAGGGAATAGGATGGAGGGAAAGAAACAGATAACAATCATAACTGTAAATGTGAATGGAATGAACTCTCCTATAAAACAGAGATGGATAGCAGAATGGATTAGAAATCATAATCCTACAATATGCTGTTTACAAAAACACATCTGAAACAGAGGGATACACACAGGGTAAAGGTGAAAGGCTGGAGTAAAATATATCATGCCTCAGCTAAAGTAAAAAAAAGCATGGGTAGCAATCCTTATCTCAGATAAAGCAAAAGCAAAAATTGACCTAATTAAAAGAGATAAGGAAGGAAACTGTATCCTGTTAAAAGGCACCATCAAGAATGAAGCAATATCATTACTTAACATATATGCACCAAGTGGTATAGCATCCAAATTCCTAGAGGACAAGGTAAAGGAGTTAGAGGAAGAAATAGATAGCAAAACTATACTAGTGGGAGACCTTCATCTCCCCCTCTCTGAACTTGATAAATCTAACCTCAAAATAAACAAGAAAGAAGTTAAGGAGGTGAACAGGATTTTAGAGAAGATAGGTATGATAGATCTCTGGAGAAAACTGAATGGGGATAAAAAAGAATATACTTTCTTCTCAGCAGTTTATGGCACATACTCAAAAACTGACCACATTCTAGGACAAAAAAACCTCACAATTCTATGCAGTAAGGCAGAAATATTAAATGCATCCTTCTCAGATCATGATGAAATAAAAATCATATGCAATAAAGGGCCATGGAAAGACAGACTAAAAACTAATTGGAAATTAAACAATTTAATCCTAAAGAATGAGTGGGTCAAACAAGAAATTATAGAAACAATCAGTAATTTCATTCAAGAGAATGATAATGAGACAACATACCAAAATTTGTGGGATGCATTAAAGGCAGTTCTTAGGAGAAGTTTTATATCCCTGAGTGCATACATGATTAAATTAGAGAAAAGGGAGGTCAATGAATTGGGCATGCAATTGAAAAACCTAGAAAAAGAACAAATTCAAAATCCCCAATTAAATACTAAATTTGAAATATTGAAAACCAAAGGAGAGATTAATAAAACTGAAATTAAGAAAACTATTGAATTAATAAATAAAACCAAGAACTGGTTTTATGAAAAAAACAACAAAATTGATAGACCCTTAGTCAATATGATAAAAATAAGAAAGAAAGAAGAAAATAAGCTAGACTTAAAGAGTTGAGAAGATTAGACGGCTCAAATTTTAGAATTTGCTCAGTATTTTCAATGACTACAAGCCCCTTGCTTCCATGAAAGCCCATTTCATTAACATCAACATTGTCCCAATGACCATGAACCATAGAACACCATAGATAAGAAGTATTAAAACTGTGGATGACTCAAAGAGAAATTGGAGAGGCTAGGTGGTGCAATAGAGTACCAGGTCTGGAGTCAGGAAAAACTGAGTTCAAATACGACCTCTGACACTTACTAGCTGTGTGACTCTGAGTAAGTTACTTAACCCTGTTTGCCTCAGTTTCATCATCTGTAAAATGAACTGGAGAAGGAAATGGCAAAGCACTCCAGCATCTTTGCCAGGAAAATTCTAAATAGGGGTCACAAAGAGTCTGACATGACTGAGATGACTAAACAAACAAAACAAAGAGAAACTGAAGAAACCATGGGGGGGTGTAAGAAAGCTGTGGCATATTTCTAGCAATAATTTACACTTGACAAGGCTGAAAAATATACTAAGAGTGTATGATCAGGAAAGGAAGTGGGCCAGTCATGCAGATGAATACTTTAAACACTACAATAGTACCATTAAGAAATTAAAAGAGGGGAGGCTAGGTGGCACAGTGAGTAAAGCCCCGACCCCGGAGTCAGGAGGACCTGAGTTCGGTTCTGGCCTCAGACACTTAACACCCACACAAAAATACTAGCCGTGTAACCTTGGGCAAATTACTTAACCCCAATTGCCCTACCAAAAGGCAAAAAAAAAAAAGAAATTAAAAGAACCAGAGAAAAGGTTCAAGAAGACTGAAAGTCAGTCACTCAACAAACATTTATTAATGCTTACTATGCACCAGGTAATATGCTAAGTGCCGACTAAATGAAGAAAGGTAAACACCCTGTCCCTTCTCTTTCACTGGGCTTTATGAAAAGTTGTAGATGAGAATTATGTGGAATGAGAAGGCATGATGGTGTTGCTATATGCATTTGGTAGAGCACTCTTACCAGTGAGATCACAGATCCATCTAAGCAATAAAACAACATAACATGAATTCTAAATTGCTACTTTAGGAATACATACACGGGCCAATTTAATTCACGTAAAACTGAATGCTGATGAGAACAAAAATGTAACTAATGCTCTATGTACTTATGTTGTTATATTTATTTTAACTGGCATGCTACATATGATATGTAAAAGGAGGGCAAAGAATTAATTCATGGTTGAAAAATATCTTGTAATGTTTGAATAGGGAAAGTGTGATGAAAATATGTCAAAACCATTGTGTTGTATTTTCCCAGATCTATAATCTTTTGAAATCTAAATAAATACTTATTAGGTAGAAATTTTAAAACAAACAAACAAACAAAAAGAATCACATAAATAAAAAGGAATGGGTGGGTGAACATTGCCAACAGTAGAGGAAATATCCTTATTGATAAGATCAAATAACTGCTAACCTGTTGAATTATTAATGGTAAACAGATCAGGAATCTATGGACTAGAAAAGACTAAGCATGCCATTCATCCCTGTGACTTTCAGTAGACTTTTAAAAATCTCATAAGATGAATAATTCTGCTGTGTGAAACTTTAGGGAAAAAAATTGAAAAGAATATACAAGTGATTACTAAACTAAATTGTTTGGGTATCTCTTCCTATTTACTGTTTTCTAATGTAAAATTTAGCATAATTAGTCAAAATAATAACTTTTGGGCATAATTATAATTTATGAGTTTTCCTCAAAAATAAATTTCATTATCATGTGTGTGTGTTTGTAAGTGACATTTATGGTAGGGACTTTCAAATATATTTATTATCTCTCATAGTACTATAGTTAAAGAAGTCCATCAAAATTGTTAGAATAGATTGTTTTCATTCTGTGGGTGGGAAAACAAACGCACAGAGAAGTAAAAGAATTCTCTAATTCATATCGTTAATCCCTGGCAGAATCAAAATTAAAACCTAATGTCTTTTGCACATTTTAAAAAGTTTTGTTGATATCCAATGTCTCATTTCACTAATTTAATCAAGTTGGAAAAATAAAATCATACGTCATTATTTTCAAGAAGGAGTACTCTGGCAAATGTTTAACAACTAGCACACCCCTGCATGAGCAATTGGTACACACACACACACACGCACAACACACATTTAGTTTAATTTTCACTAACATTTTCCCATTATTTTCTCAAGTCTAGAGAGTAAAAAGAACTTTGTAGCACTGGACAATTTATGACATGTAAATGCTCACACTGAAATTTTAATAATCATCTCTTTTTCTTTTCTTTCTTTTTTTTTGCTTTTTTTTTGAGGGCAATTGGGATTAAGTGACTTGCCCAAGGTCACATGGCTAGTTAAATGTCTAAGACCGGATTTGGACTCAGGTCCTCCTGACTCCAGGGGCCAGTGCTCTATTCACTGTGCCACCTAGCCACCCCCACACCCCTCTTTTCAAAAATAAATTATAAATCATTTTCTACTCTGTAGACTTTCCATATTGAAAGAAATTTTACCATTGCAAATGCCATCATTTTAGAGCTACTTTACAAGTTTCAAAAGGAAGCACCAATTTATTCAGTGAAAAATGGTAGAAAGAATTAAGACTGCAGGAAAAATGACAACTCTATTTGCTAATCTCTCAATATCTACCCATGTAAATTGTCACCATCAAAATGGCTTGTATAGATATTCCTAGCAATTTGAGTATCAATTTACCTGATGAAAAAGTAACATACAAAATGATCTTTCAATGATCTTTCTACTTTTTCAAAATCATTTCTAGCTCACTAGTTATAATAACTGGATTTGTGAACAGAATGATGAGGAAACTGAAAAGCTATTTAATGACTATTTTCATATTTAATAAAATGGCAAATCCAGGGGGAAACAAAACAATGTTAAATCATCTTATTGTTCAGTAGAAATGCAAATCGATAAGGAATTTCAAAAAAGCCAGTATTATTAAAGAATGCAGGTGACTGACAGTAGATGAGAGATAGATAGATGATAGATAGATAGATAGATAGATAGATAGATAGATAGATAGATGATAGATAGATAGATAGATAGATAGATAGATAGATAGATAGATAGATAGATAGGTAGGTAGGTAGGTAGATAGATAGATAGATAGATAGATAGATAGATAGATAGATAGATAGATAGATAGATAGATGATAGACAGATGATAGATAGATAGATAGATAGATAGATAGATAGATAGATAGATAGGTAGATAGATAGATAGATAGATAGATAGATGATAGATAGATAGATAGA
>NW_027186523.1:26886551-26917538 GCF_028583685.1 Petaurus breviceps papuanus
ATAGATAGATAGATAGATAGATAGATGATAGATAGATAGATAGATAGATAGATAGATAGATAGATAGATGATAGATAGATAGATAGGTAGATAGATAGATGATAGATAGATAGATAGATAGATGATAGATGGATAGATGGATAGATGATAGATAGATAGATAGATAGATAGATAGATAGATAGATAGATAGATAGATAGATAGATAGATAGATAAAATCAGAAAATAAACCAAATAGAATTTTTCTGACTACTGCATGTAGATATAAAATCTATAATTTGTTAGACATCGTGGAAAAGGGATAGGGAAAGCAAGTCCTAAAAAGCCTAGTTTGTAAATCCCCTTATTTCTTGATTTACAATGTGAAGTTGAACTTGTAGGGAAACATTTGAGACTGTCCACTCATAGCTATCCAATTAGGTAACAGATAGCATTCTGTCATTGTTACAGTGGATGTGTGTGTGTGTGTGTATAATATGTGTATATGTATATATGTGTGTGTATATATTATATATATATATATATCAAGTTTTCTAGGAGAGTCTGAATTTCAAACATTTCACCTTTTTATCAATAAGCAACCAAACTGCATGTAAACTCCAACATTTTAGCAGAGAGTAACAAAATGGGTTGTCTGTCACCATTACAAAAATAGAATTAAGTATATCAAGATTATATAACTTTATCATTGTAGATGTCATTGATAATCCCTTTGCTACTAATCCAAAGGTGATAACCAATTTCAAAATATTAAAGATTTTTCTGCAACTTAGAGGTTAGTGACTTGCTCATGGTCATATAGTTAGTAAGTATCATAGTCAGGATTTGAATGCGGGTTTCCATCTCCAAGTGCAACAATCCTTCTACTCTACGATGTTCCTTTCTCATTGAAATAAAAGTATATAAGCAAAAAAAATGAAAAATCAAAGGTTGAAAAAGGATTATGGTTCCTCAGGAAAATGTATGATTCTAATGATGTATTATTTAATTCAAATCAACATACATTTAGTTAGCACCTAGCAAAATATTCTAGGTACTAGGATTATGAAGAAATTATCCCTGCCCTTCTGAGCTTACATTCTATTCTGAGGATACAGCATATACATAGACAGGAAATGGGAAATAAATGGGGGATGAAGTGAGTAGAAGAGAGTTCTAGCAACTATATCCATGCTAATAGCATGTATAATTAATGAAGCAGCAGAAGCACAATGGGATTAAGTGATTTACCAAAAATTGGATAAGTAGTTGGTAGAGGAAGTGAAGCATCTCCTGATTTCTTGTCTTTGATGCATAAGCTGTTGTTTGAAAAGCTTCAAAAACTATATTAATCACATATTCAAGACTACTGGGAATTATAGACAAAATGCTTAATCTGGTAGACAGGATAATTTAATTTGGTTCTTTTGATTTTTTTTTTTTGCTTAATGTGCCACATACATCTAACCAACCATAAACAAAAAGTTAATGCAAATAAATGAAATGAAGTTGATCCTACAAGGAAATAGATAGTTTGCTTTAAACTGAATTTCATCCAATTCTTTTGCTTCTAGACCATTTCTTAAATTTGAATGCATCATTTGTGAAATTCAGGGTGGAATGGTGGAAAGGATGATGGGTTTGGATTCAGGAGGTCTAGACCTTGTTCTACTCATTTATTGTATAAACCTTGATCAAGTGAGCTATTTGACTTTGGGGGGGGGGTGGAGTCAAGTTTTATCATTTGTGAAATGAGAGGGTAGAATTGGACACTGTCCAAAGCTCTTTTCTTCTATAAAATTCTGGGATTCAATGAAGAAGCATGGAAAGTTATATGTGAAATGATGCAAAGTGAGGAATTCTGAGTGAAGAAAACAATATAACTGCCACAATGTAAGTGGAAAGAATAACCATATATGAATGTTGCAAAATTATAAAGAAGAAGCTGAACCCCAAAGAGGTAATAAGAGTAAACACTGACCCTATACCTTTGCTGAGGTCAGAGTTCACAAATAAGGAACATTGCATCTAACATCAGATTTTTTCAATATTGGAATTGGTTTTACTGTTTTTTTTCCTCCTTTCTTCCTCTTTTCCTTTCTTTTGAAAAAATTCTTTGTTATGAGGGATTGTTCTCTGGGAAGATGCAGGGCATGAGTACAAAGAGAAATATCAATTATATGAAAGTGAAATGTCAATAAAATATTTTAAAAAAAACTACTGAAGTACTTCTGTGCATAGTTGATCAATCTAATATTTCTTAAGCATCTACTATGTGCCAGGAACTGTGTTTATATGAGGATGTAGTTATAAAAGCAAAGCAATGGAGTAGAGCTATCCACTAAATCTACAATATTTCAAAAAAATTATTATATAATTAAAGAATTTTCACATTCTTTCCATCAATTTGCACTCACAAAACTGGTTTTGTTGAGAAAATAATAGCTCCTTGGCTATGCTCTTCAATCCTAGTTTTTTTAAGGGCCTCTGACACACTGTGACCAGAGAAAGAGCTGGTTATACTCTATCCTGGTAATATGGTCAGTGTTTTCATGGGTTTAATTATCATCTCTATACAAATGATTCCCAATCACAATATCCAGGTCCACTCTTTCTCCTAAGCTTTAGTCCCATATCACTAACAGTCCATGAGATATTTCTCATCAGATGTACCACAAACATTTCAAATTTAACATGTTCAAAATTAAATTTAATATTAAAAAAAGTTTTCTTTTTTTTCTTGTTTTGCTGAGAGCACCAGCATGTTTTTAGTCACCCATCTTTATAAGCTCTGAATCATCCTTAATAACTCATATCCATTTAACAACCAAATCTTATAAACTCTAAATCTTTTAAAATTTATCCCTCAAATGTGTAGTCTTCACTTCATTATGGACACCATCCTATTTCAGGCACTCATCATCTCTTTTCTGCTGTATTAAAATAGTATTCTCACAGTGGGTAGGTGGCGCAGTGAATAGAGCACCGGCCCTGGAGTCAGGATGACCTGAGTTCAAATCCGGCCTCAGACACTTAACACAAAAATTAGTTGTGTGACCTTGGGCAAGTCACTTAACCCCAACTGCCCTCCAAAAAGCAAAAAAAAAAAAATAGCGTTCTAATTGATCTCTCTGCTTCAAGTCTCTGCACTCTCCAATCCATAGTTCACATAGCAGACAAAGTAATTCCCCCAACGCATGGGACTGATCTCTTCTGCTTAAAAAGTTCCAGTGGCTCCCTTTTGCATAGAATCAAGTCTAAACTCCTCTCTTTGAAATGTAAAGGCCTTCATGTGGCTCCATCCTAGGTTTGCTCTGGATTTTTTACCTCACACAACCTAGAGCTTCATCAAAGAGTCTACTTGCTTTCTGCTACATATGACATTCTATCACATGCTTCCATTCCTTTGTACCAGTTGCCCCCTTTTCTAGAATAATATATTCCCTCTTTACTTCAGTTTCCCAGGAACCCTAAATGACATATATAATATATACAGTGTTTATATGTATATATGTATGCATGTAAACTTATGTGTAATGTGTGTGTTTATCTACATGCAAATTAGGAACAAGTAGAGAAATGAATATGCTCAATCATTCAAAGAAGACAAAACCTATGAAAGGGATTAGCAATAAAGTCCATGACCTCATATGTCTACAATTCATAAATGCACAAAGTGTGGGTGAAAAACAAGATGAACTAGAGTTTCTAATGTTAGCATTCATGGAAATCTTTAGTAGTATATGACTCAGAAAGGACAGAGTAGGTATTCTAAGAAGCATTGTTTGGATTAGCACTCCCTAAGATTACATGCTTACGTGAGGAAATTGGGAAACAAGAGTTAGGAATCTATGTCCAATCTATCCTTGATTCACAAAGTAGACATGTTGTTGAGTTATTTTGTAAAGTCCAATTCTGCATGACCCCATCTGGAGTTTTCTTGGCAAAGATGCTGAGGTGGTTTGCCGTTTCCTTCTCCAGCTCATTTTACAGATGAGGAAACTGAGGCAAACACTGTTAAGTGACTTTACCAGAGTGACATAGCTAATAAGTATCTGAGGGCAGATTTGAACTCAGGTCCTCCTGACTCCAGAGCTACTCTATCCTCCAAACTATTAAGTTGTCATATACACATAGACATATATACACATGTACATGTATGCATACATACATACACATATGAAATATAGACATAGTTGTCAGCTTTTCCAGGGACACTGCTGTAACACCAGTGAGAAGACAGAACATCCTCTAGACTTATGAAGTTCATGATGCCCTTCTCTGTTCTCCCCACAAGAGACTCTTTTGCAAAGGGGTTCAGAAATTGGGATGCTTTCTCCTTATTTACCCCCTTTCTGGGATCTTTTTCTAGGTAAACGTTTCAGTGCTTAGCTATCTTAATATTGAATAATTAACCTTAGTATGTTACCAAGTTTCCTCAACCTTTCTGAATTCACTTCTTGCGTAAGGTCACTCTAGTTGATCCAATGGTTTGTAAAGGCATTGCCACACTTAGATGGAATGTCTTTGGTGTGCTTAGTGCAAACTGCCTTTTTATAGTTATCTGTCACTGAATGCTGCTGACCAAGTTTTGTTTTTATTTAGTTATTTTTAATTTATAATAGGTTTCCCCCTTCTTTTTCTCTTGAGACTGTCTACCCATGTGCTTTAATCCATAATTAGCAGATTGCTGCCATTACATAGTGTAAACATTACTGGTCCCTTAACTGATGTCTCCTGGAAACCCTTATGTATAAATCCAATTTCTAGCCACTTTTCCCCATTCCTTTATTTTTTTTTCTTTCATCTCATTATTGATTAGATCTCAGGCTCAATTTACTTGCTCCTATGCTGATTTCAGTAAAACATCACCTAAACTATGTGAACTCTTTTTTTTTTCTTTTTACTAGAGATGTCTGTTTACAATCCATTCTGCTATAATACATTTTGGAAAATGACAATTTGTTTCAACTTGACTGATATATTTGAACATAACTTGGAATGTAAAGTTTGCTTCTATGAGATTTCTTCCCCAAGAAACAGTGAGAGAACTTGAAAGCTTATACCACCTTAGAGAAACTCACAAACTGCAACCCTTCTAATATCTACTCCCACAAGCAAACTGCAGGTCTTTGTCAGTATAAAGTACCATATTTATTATATATCTCCTGGTGCAGTGAGAGCTGTGAATGGACAAGGGTGGAACCACACCTACCCTTCTCCCTTCACTATGGCCTCTAGGGCAGACTTTGAACCTGCTCAGGGCATAGGTTTAGCATCAACCCTGAGCTGGAGAATTTGACCAGAAATGATTATAGTATTTGCATATTTCTTAACCATTTGAGATATATAAAACTTTACATTATCATTATAGATTTCTACCTTTTTGTGTGTTACTGATGAAATTTTTGATCATCATGTCACAACCTCATTTTCCCCATAAATTCTGTGGTCTTTATTGCATGATTTGGTATGCTTTGTGCTTCTTGGGAATGCATAGATGGAGAAGAGACTGTAAAATTTTCAAAGTACTATGGAGGTGGGAAAACAAAAATATGAAGTTGTGAAATCATCATTGTGATGAACAAATGTTTCTGATGGAGAATTCTTCTCCATAAGGAAAAATCAATGAGCTCTCCTTGGTCTCACCCTTCTTTCCCTCCCAAACATTTCCATCAACAAGTCCACTTGGTCTAGACTCTTAGCTTATTACACGATAAGCTTAGCCTCGGAATTGGCTAAGACATAGAGTCCACTTGTAAAGCTCTTTGTTAAGCAGATATACAACAAAGCTGTATAAAGCTATGTACTCTGCTAGGCACTGGGGGAGATCCAGAGATAAAGAAAATACTTAAGTTTTGTCCCTGACTTTGTCCCCTAGTGAAGGATTTTACATATTAAATCTTATAGCTCTTCTTCCCATTCATGCCATTTATAAGGTGTATTAATTACTAATAATTTTATTTAATGCTTTATGAAAGCTATGAGGTCTAAAATTATTTTGTGGTTTTATCAATATTTATGACAAGATTGCCCTTTAAATGCAGCTTATTAATTTTGAACAGATGAGTAAATGAATAGTCACACTCATGAGGTCATTAGCATTTATCTATATCTGAGCTTAGCCCAATGTCAGTCAGAAGGACATTTAAAATATTGAAAATTGCTCCCTAATTCCCTTCTTTCCACTGAAGAAAACTGAAACTGACTTTTCTCAGGAAAGGCAGCTATCAGAATCAATAAAGGGTCCTGTTCCTTCATTTCTCAAATCAAATGCCAGACCTTCCCCCACCAAAAAAATAGGTTATACAAACATCAGAAGTTAAAATTACAAAGTAAATTTTGCAGTCATTCTAACACAGAGAATCACAGTAAAAAATTAGTCATTTCCTCATCTTTTCTAGTGTTGACCTATTTATATATTTGCTGCTCTCTCTCTTTTGTCCCAAGAAATAAGCAGCCTTCCTTTTCTTAGAAAGTATTAAACAATCTAAACAAAATTTCAATGTTTGTTAATATGAGAAGCTAGTTTTAAAACAATGAATGATTGACTCTTCCCATGGATAATGATAATTATAGCTGGCTTTTACCATAGTGCTTCAAAGTTTCCAAAACACTGTACTTATACTAACACATCTTATTCTCACGGCCTTTTAAGTTAGATGCTGTTGTCATCCTTCTTTCACCAATGAGAAAACTGAGACATATGGAAGTCGAGACTTACCAAGGGTTACACTGCTGATAAGTGGAAGGGAGATTTGAACTCAGGTCTTCCCAACCCCAACTCCTATGTCTGTCTTATGTATTACCTAATTGTCTCTCACTAGTCTGACCAATTTAAAATTCATCATAAAGATGTTTAAGCTATGTTTTCTAAAGAATTGTAAACTTTACCAACCAAAGACATTCCTCTAAATCACTAATAATAAGAGACATGGAAATCAAAACAATTTTCACACCTAGAAAATAGACAAAGATGATAACAGATGGAAATAGTCAAAGTTGGAGGGGCACACAATTACACTTTTGGAACTGTGAATTGCTTCAACCATTATGAAAAACAATTTGAAATTATAAAAAAAAGTGACAAATATTTCTAGTTCTCTAGAACTAGATGTCCTACTGCTACTCAGATATTCAGAGAGAGAGAGAGAGAGAGAGAGAGAGAGAGAGAGAGAGAGAGAGAGATTCAGACGAGTATTTTTTTGGTAGAAAAGAATCAGAAAAACAAGTAAATGACTGTCAGTGGAGGAATGATTAAATAGATGTTGTATTTGAATAAATGAAACATTGCTGAACTCTTAAGAATAGTAATACGACAATGAAAATGAAAAATGTGTGTAAAAATCTGATGGTCTTTTCTTAAAGCTAATGATTCTCCATCTACCTGCTGCATTTGACACAGTAATTGAAGTACTCCTGTGTACTGTCTCTGCTTATCTGAATTTTCATGACACTACACTCCCCTGTTTGCCTTTTACCAGTCTATCAATTCTTTTGAAAGTTTGTCATTCACACCACTCTCATGATGTCCTTGGTCCTTTTTGAGAATGAAGGACCACCATCACCATCACCACCACCAAAAACAACTCACAGCACACTACCTTACTATGGGTATGTTTATGTCCTAGACTCGAGCTTCTTTTCTCTCCTTCTATCTTTTCTTTCTTAGTAAACTCATCATCTCTGAAGGATTATTGTTTTTCTACAAATGACTCCTAGATCTATATATTCTTCCCCAGAGTATCCTCTGAGCTTCAGTCCCATATCACTATTGAACCTTTCAAATTCAATATCCTGAGGACATCTTAAATTCTACATGTCTAAAAATGAGTTTATCATTTTTCCTCCTAAATGCTCCTCTCTTCCAAACTTCCCTATTTCCATAGAAGGCACCACCATCCTTCTAGGATTTTAGATGCATATGCTCAACATTATTTTGTACTCATTTTCCTCCCTTTTCCCACATATCCATTAAGTTGACAAATCTTTCTGTTTCTACCTTCATACCATTTCTTGTATCTAATATATGATTTCCACTCACGCAAGTACCACCTTATCACCTCTTGCTAGATTATTACAACAGCTTCCTAATCAGTCTGCCTGTTTCAAGTCTCACTACACCAGTCCAGCCTATGTATGCACTGCTGCCAAAGTCATTTAAGTGCAGACATAAACATGTGACTTCCCTACTAAACAACTCCTGTTGACTGTTGAGTTGTTTTTTAATCATGTTCAACTCTTTGTGACCCATTTGGGGTTTTCTTAGCAAAGATGCTGGAATGGTTTGCCATTTCTTTCTCCCAGCTAATTTTGCTGATGAAGAAACTGAGGCAAATAGGGTTAAGTGACTTGCACAGGGTCACACAGTAAGTGTCTGGGTGCAGATTTGAACTCAGGAAGATTCAAAACTCTAGGCCCTATACTCCATCCACTGGACCACCTACCTGCCCAATGACAATAACAACATCGATGACTTCTTATTGACTTTAGAGTAAAATATAAATTTCTCTGTTTAGCCCTACAAAATCTGACTTCAACCTAGCTTTCCAGAAACATTGAATTTTGTTCTACCATACTACAATCTGTCATCTGGCCAAACTGGATCCTCACATATGATATTCCATCTTCCATCTTTGTGCCTTTGCAATAACCAACCCACATACCTGGGATTACATTCTCTCAGTCAGTAAACATGTATTAAGTGGCTATGTACTGAGCACTTTGCTAAGCCCTGGGGCTACAAAAAGAGGCAAAAGCCTGTTTCTGCCTTCAAGAAGCTCATAGTCTAATGGGGGGAACAATATGCAGACAAATTATACACACACACACACACACACACACACACACATATATATACACATATATATAATGTGTGTATGTATGTATACATATATATCTCAAACTATATATGGGATAAATAGGGTAAATAGGAAAAATAACAGAGGGGAGGGAATAGTATTAAGAAGTAATTAAGAAGGGATGGGAAAGGTTTCCAGTAAAACATGGGATTTTAGTTAGGACTTAAAGGAAGCCAAGAAGGTCAGTAGGCAGAACAGGGAGGGGGAGCATTCCAGGAATGGGGGACAACCAGAGAATGCCTGGAGCCAAGAGATGGAGTATCTTGATTGTGGTGCAGAAGGAGGTCAGTGTCACTGGATCTAAGAGTACATGTCTGAGTGAAGCCTGAGAAAACTGGAAAGGCTGGAGGAGGATGGGCTTATGAATTCCAAACAGAGTATCTTGTATTTGAAACTGGAGTTAATAGGGAGCCACCGGAGTTTACTGAGCAGGAAAATGACTTTTGTGGTCAAATGGAGGATTGATTGGAATTAGGGTTATACAGTGATTTCTAATTCTTGTCTTTGTTGTTTATAGAAAACAGACTTTGAATTTTATTCTCAATTTTTCTTCCTTTCACATTTCAATTAGCTCAATTTAATAACATAGTAGAAGACCCTGAAAGATGGATGGTTAAGTTAAGATGTTTGTTGAATGAATAATATTCTGCCCTCCAAAAATATAACTATCATGTGAGATAAAGGTCTAGTTGAGCATGGTTAGCCTATGAGGTGGGCATTAGTCCTATTTCTAGGCTAAAATTAGTGTCAAAAACAGTTCTATACTCTTGTGTGAAAGAAAAATTAGTCTTGGTCTCTTTGCTTCCTGAACACAAACCAAATGCAACCGGTGGAAGTAACAAAGAGGCAAAAGTAGGCTTGATTTAATGAAAATTTTCTTTATGTTTAAAGGTACTAAAAATCTGCCTTTCAAGGTTATGAGACCGAAAGTCTCAAAAAAAAAAAAAAAACCCAACAACTTGATAAGCACTTGATAAGTACCTTCTAGAAAGGATTCTTCTTTTTCCCTTAGGGGATAGGATTTGTGGAAACTGTCTTCTTTTAAGTCTGAAATTCTGTAATTCTCTGAAAACAAAAAGGAAATATTTATACAGACATATGTATGTATGTATACACATACACACACACTTCACCCAAAATTATAGTGACTAAGAAGACAATTTATACATTTATCCTTGTTTGCAGTTCAGTATACCCAAATAACAATTTAAAAATGATAGATTGTGTACTGACGCAAAGTGAAATATGCAGAACTAGGAAAACATTGTCCACGCTATCAGCAACATCCTGTGATGATCAATTACGAATGACTCAGCTCTTCTTAGTAACACAATGATCCAAGACAAGTAAAAGGACTCATGAAGGAAAATGCTATCCACATCCAGATAAAGACCTGATGGGCTCAGAATGCAGATCAAAGCATACTTTTTATCACTTTATTCTTTTTCATGGTTTTATTTCCTTTTAATCTGTTTCTTCCCCCACAACTGTGATGAATATGGAAATGTGTCTTATGTGGTAGCACATGTAAAAATTATATCAAACTGATTATCTTTTTTAGAAGACGGGAGGGAAGGGAGACAGGGAGAAAAATTAGGAACTAAAATCTTCTTACAATAAATGCTAAAAAAAATCCCTAATATGTAATTGGGGGAAAATAAAATACCATTAAAATAAAAATAACAAAAATGATAGATTTTGGCATTATTATAACTGTGGTGCTTGACGGCTCCAAGGTCTACCCCAGAGAGATATTCTGACATTTTGTATGACTTAGTTTGTGCGGCCCTTTCCTGGTCAAAATAGTTGTTCTTACTTACTCTTTCAGCCTTCCTTTAGGGAAAGGCACAATTTGGTATGCATGATTTTTTTAACTGAAGTATTCATAAACCAGATTTACCAGAAGCTGGAAAAGCAGGTGGTGGCTAACCACAAAATTATTTCCACACATGTGAAACTCTAAACTGTTAAAATGTTTGGTGTGTCAACATAAGGAATATAATTTCTCACTTCTGACCAAAAAAATGAAAGTTGTACAAGATTCCTTTGTCATTAAGTTCAAAAACATTCCCTTTCCCCCCAGATGTACTATAAAACTCTACTATAAAGGGGTAAAAAAAAAAGTTAACAGATGGTAATAGGGACATAAGTAGTACCCTTTGAGAAATAGGATCATTGAATGCTTGCTTATATTAGATTTGCTTCTGATTTGCTGTGTTTTACTGTTTTCTATATTTCTAGTGCTAAAAAAATGAGAAATTTGATAGGAAGTTGAGAATGATCACTTTATAAAAGGATTATCTTAAAGTGAGTAGATATTGTATTTACTAAAGTTTACTGTTTTGTTATATTTTGTTTTTGGTTCTTGTTGAGCAAAGAAGATGTATTTAGAAAGCATTTAATATTCCACTGGGGGTGGTAGTAAGAGTAAGGGATAATTGATGGACAGCACAATTGGTCCACTGGTATTTGCAAATTCTCTAGAAATCTTGAAGATATCCCCACCAGGGGTACTGTGGAGAATTTATGGGAGAACATGGACAAGTCGTAGAGTATAAAAAGTCTGTATAGCAATTAAAATTTTAAAGTATTTTACATTTATAAAACAAGTTTTATAAAATGTAAATATGATATTTCTAACATATATAAGCACATTATTGTATTTAGAAGTAAAAGATAGTATCCCCAAATTACAGCCTCTTTTCTTGACTTCTTTTGTTATTTAATTAGTTGTGCCAGATCTCATTTGAGGTTTTCTTGGTGAAGATACTGGAGTGGTTTGTATTTCCTTCTCCAATTCATTTTACAGATGAGGAAACAGACAAGCAGGGTTAAGTGCCTTGCCCAGGGTCACATAACTAGTAAGTGTATGAAGCTGGATTTGAACTCAGTTCTTCCCAACTTCAGACCTGTCACTCTATCTACTGTACCACCTGGCTAACTATATTCAGAACCATTAATATTTTCTTAAAATATCTGTGAGAGGTCATAGTTATTATCTTCCAAAATTTGTCTCAATCTGAAAGGACCACCCATCAAGATAATTAATTCAGTACTTTACCTCATTCCTATTTCATAACTAAAAGAATGACCTCAGTTTAGTACTCTGTAGTAGAAGCTTGGGAACATAGAGAAAGGGCAAGAAATCCTTAGAGGTTTTGCTAGAGCAGCAAATAGAAATAAAAAAAAATCTGACATTTTAGAGGTTTAGGGGGAGGAGAGAGGGAGTAAAGTCACATCACTTAAATCATTGAAAATTCAACTGGACAAAACACTTAAGGATGTGGTGTAGGAAGTAGCCATGCCTGAGTCTCTGGAGATCAGACAAAATGACCTAAGTGGTCTTTTCCATTTCTCATTTACATGATTATATGATTTGATCTTTGGAGCTTTTTACTCACATTTCTAACAAGGGAGTCAGTTGGTAGAAATTAAAATGGTGGCTTTGCTATGGATGTGAACACCTGTATTCAAGGCTGAGAATCAATTAATTTCAAATAAGTCAAGAGCTGTCAGATGGTAACAATTTTTAGTTATTTCTAATCTGGCTTTTATTCAAACAAGTGACATAGGGTAAAAGAGTTCTCAGTCTTTTTAGAAAGTCTGGAAGACATCGAAACCTATTATAGAAATGTTGTCAGTTATTTGAATTCTTAAGCTTTGTTGTCTTCCTTTTTTTTTCTTATTCTTAGAGCTACATGAACTCGATTACTAAAAAATTGACTTGGGAATGCTAGTGTAAAACAGAAATACATTTTTATTAATCCTACTTAAGGTATTACTGTTTTCACTCTTTAAAATAGTAAAAACTATTTTTCATGAAAATACAGTATTCTTACCTGTGATTTGAATTGAAGATTATATCTTTGAATCTATAAGAGAGTTTAAAAAAGCCCAAGATTTAAAATTTTATTTTTAAGTAGAATGAGAAATGAGCTTTTCTTTTGTAAAAATCTTCCTAAGCTAGTGTAATTTACAAAATACAAGATATCTACATCTATACTTCATGCTTGATGCAATTAAAGAAGTTTCAAAAATCTCATGCCTCAAACTGGTACTTCCCTGGTAAAGGTCTTTCATTTTCATGGAAAAATGGATAATAAAATACAGTAAGCTGGTGAACATAAAATTCAATGTCATTGCTATCACAGCCAGATGGTAAATATTCCTTCATTCATTTGAAGGATGGGTAGAAACCAGATTGGCAACAGTGAATAAAATGGCATTGCAATGGGGGGTGGCAATCAAAAGCTTGTGGGTTAGACTGGGCTAGATACTTTGGGGAAGTGATGAGAAAACCAGTCGGTGGAAGCGTTTTGTTTGGGAATGGTGAGAGATGAGTCTGGAAACATATGGACATTATGAAGATCTTGAAATGACATGTAAAGGATTTTAGTGTTTATGTTGTAAGTAAGGACATTAGAAGTTGTTGGTCAAGGGATTAAAATGATAAAATTGGTATTTTAGGAAAATTTATCTAGCAAGGACTTGTAAGATTGATTGAAAACAGGTATATTGGTTAGAAGTTTTCTGCAGGAGTCTAGGCATGAAGTGATGAGAGCCAGGACTATAATGTTGGCAGAGAGAATGGAAAGGACCAGACAGATGTGAAAACCATTTTCAAGGAACAATTGCAGGACATGGTAACTAGATATACAGTTTAAAGAAAGGGAAGAGTCAGAAGATTCCAAGGTCTAGATATTCTTTAGAAAGTAAGCATTTTTTCCCATGAAAACTCTGAGCAAAAAAAATCCAGATACTACTTATCTTTGAAAGTCTACTCATTTTCATACATTTTAGTTTCTGTCTACACAGAAGTATTGACTCAAATTGTGGTTTAAAAAACACATTTCAGTATCCAGTTTTCATGAATGGATGAGAATTCCTGTTGTTAGTGTGGTTTCCCTAGATGTTTATATATTAAAGAAGGGTGTTAAATTGAATGATCTATTCTGTCTTTTTACTTTTGACATTTGAAGTTTTATACCAAGAGAAAAGTTTAAATGTAGCACATTATTTTGTGAATATGGAATTTAAAACTGAAACTAAAAATAAAGGAATAGGGCAGGAAGGAAGCCTGTTAAATAACATATTTCATAGACATGACCTCAGTTCCACTGTATGATGATTCTATTGTCATACCTGTTAATCAGAGTCAATCATGGACAAATTGCAGAGCAAATTAGGGAGTTGAGGCCAGAATGAAGGAAGAAAAAAGCCATTTGGGCCTTTTAATATGACTAAGATTGTGGAAATTATGGAGTCAGTTAAAAATGAGAATAGACATTCAGGACATCTTAATAAGAACTCCACTGCTCCCAAAGACAAAATGCAGAATATTTCATATCTGTTATGTAGACATCTTAGATGTAACATGCCATGATGTTAGAATGTTTGCCTTGGGATGAGGAACACCTAGGTTCCATGCCTGCTTCTGACACCTACTGACTGCGTGACTGATCAAATAACTTACACTCTCTAGACAATTCTCTAGGTCTATAGGTTGTAGAGAATGTGTCAACCTACAAAGGTAGCACACTCATTTAGGAGTTCCCTGTGTCACTGATGCCTCAAGTATGTAGGAGCAGCTTTAGAAACAAAATGGGGATGGTTCTTTAGTAATGTTTGCTGAGATCTAATTGTGCAATAACCTTGAATAAAAAAATCAAGAAATAATAAATATTGGAGAAGCTGAAAGCATGACCCTGTGTCTTGTGAATTTATTCTCATGACATCTAGGATCAAGAAGACTGAAGCAGGTTTGCACCTGAATATTGCGAATATTGTTAGAGGGAGGGGAATTCAAAGAATACTCAATTAAAATGTTACAGTAAGTCCTTTGGGGAATACTAAAGATTTGTCTTCATTAGCTAAGAACCTATTGAATTTTCCATTTTACCTAGAACTTCCATATCTATTTCAGAAGAGGTTTTTGTTCTTTGTTTTATTGGCAGCCACAATATTAGAAAGATGGTAAGAATCATAAATGGTTGATTACATTCCTTCTATACCAGAACAAAAGAAAGATGACTTTTCTTCAGTAGAATAACAAAAAATTATATTAGACTATGCACACACTCATACATACACACACATATGTAATGACATTATTTTTTATACTAGAAAGGTCTTTGCTGCTTAGATATCATGCTTTACAAATCTCAAAGTACTATATAAATACTAGCTATTATTGTTGTTACATATTGCTTAGCTTCCCAAGAACCATTAACAGTGGGACATTTGTTTTAAAATCCACTACCAACTAATTTTGAGAAATATAGAGAATGTCCTTCTTGTTCTATGACACTTGAGTTTTTCTTCTTTGATTTTTAGAAAATTTCTGTTTAAACTATATAGAAATAGAACGTTGGGCTACAAATCAGTAGAACAGCAATCTGGTCCTACAATTTTTAGGGATTTGTAGGATTTTTAGAAGATAAGGTGTTGCAGTTCATAGAGAACCTGGACCTGGAATAAAAAGATTTGAGTTCAAATCCAGTCTCAGATACTTACTAACTGTGTGATCTTGGGCAAGTCACTTAAGCTCTGTCTCCTTCAGTATTCTCACCTGTAAAATGGGTATAATAATAGCAGCTACCTCCCATGGTTGTTGTGAGAATAAAATAATATTTGTAAAGCACTTAGCACAGTGCCTTGTGCTTTGTGCTTAATGAATCCTTCCTTATTCCCTTATTCCCTCATTCTTTCCTTCCTTTTTTCCTTTCTTCCCTTTTTTCTTCTTTTCTCCCTTCTTCCATCCTTATTTCCTGCTTTCCCTCCCTCCCTCCTTCCTTCTCCCTCTGTTCCTCCTTTCTCTCTCCTTCCTTCCCCAAGTTCTTCTTCCTTTGTTCACTTGTCTGTTCCTTCCTTCTCTTCCTCCTTTCTTCCCATCCTCCTTCCTTCCTTTCCTTTCTCCTTTCTTCCTTCTTTCCTTCCTTCCTCTGCATCACTGTTTGGCCTTGAGTAAGTTGTTTCCCCTACTCTAGTCTTAATTTTTAAGAGGAAGGGTTTAGAGTGGATGGTCTCTCAGGTCCTTTCCATGCTGACATTCTGCAGCTTTGTGAGTATTCTATTTTTATTTCTTTGCTATTGTCTTCTTTAGAATTAGAATTTTGATTTAGATCACATACCTACCAAATCTTTCTCCAATTCATTTCAGAATTGTTTAAGCAAAAGGCAGACTTTGCATAGATCTCTGTAGTATTGGCTTTGTCATTCCATCTGTCTCCATTTACCCAAAATGTGATTTTCATTAGTAAGGCTATATTGGAGGTCTATATATGCTATATGAACAGAATTTCTTCTAGTCACAAATTTTGCAGCTAAATGAATTTCCAAAACATCATTTACATTAAACCCTAGTCTATTAGCTTGTTCTAACATTACACTTCTCATTTAAAACACTTTAAAATTTCAAACTAATTTACATTACATGAGTTTCCATTATATGTTTGTAGTTATCAAGTGGAAATTTCTACATGTAACAAAATTTGTGAATTGATTCTCTAAGTATAGGGAATATTGAGGAAAAAATATGGGGATAAAAACACTTATTTTGATGATTATTCAATGAGTACTTATCTAGCATTTATTTAAGCACAGTTTTATAGAAGATGCTTTTAGAGATATAAAAGAAGAAAAGTAAACCCTGCTCTCCAGAAGATTCTAATTTTGTTGGGTAAATGCAAAATAAGTAAATTAAAGAGGTAGAGGCAGAAAGAGACATACAAACAGTGAATAAGACAGACCAACAGATACAGAGACAGGGGATACCAGTGATACATAATATTATGTATGCTTTAAAGCTTACACAAAAAAATAGAAATTAAAATGATGAGATAAAGATTAAAGCATATTCAATAGGGAAAAAGCGCGTGCAACAGAAAACCATTAGATTGTATTTAGTAGGAAAGTAATATCTTCAGACCTGTACTTTAGGAAAATCACTTTACTAGGATTATAGAGAATCATTTGAAAGGGAACCAGACTTTGGGCAAGGAGGCTCATTAGGATGTTATTGACATAGAGCTGGCTAGTGGTGAGGGACTGAGTTATGTGAATAGGGGGAACAAATGTGGAAAAGGCAGTGACAGAACTGAAAAGCTATGCCAACTCATTAGCTACATGGACATGGTATGAGGGAAAGTGAGGAACCAAAAATGTCACACAAGATCTGATACTTAGTGACTAAAAGGATAAAATTGCCCTCAACAATAATTGAGGAATTCGGAAAATGGTGGAGAGATTTGGGAGAAAGATAATAGAACAATTCCAGTGCTGCAGATCATAATTCAATTGTCTCTGCTAATTATATATAATTCAATCTGCCCTACTCAAAATTAAAACAAAGGATATAGTGCTAGTCAGGGATAGAATGTGACCAGCTAGGGGTGGTCAGGTGGCACAGTGAGTAAGAGCACTGGCCCCAGAGTTGAGAAGACCTGGGATTGAATCCTGGCTCAGATACTTAGCACCACACCCAGAAATAACTGGCCCTGTAACCTTGAGCAAGTTACTTAACCCCAATTGCTTTAAAAAAAAGAATCTGACCAGCTAGGGTACCTTCCATAATGACAAGATTGACCCTGAAGGCAGGAAATGGATCAAATGTCCCCAATAGCATCTGAATATCTACTATGCAAAGCAGGTATAGTAGGTTATATATCCCCCAGGGATCTGATAACCAGAACATAAGGGAAAAGTTTGGTATCCTGCCCAGCAGAGGGAGTGAGCAGAGTATAGGAGGACTCAAGATGATGATAGGTATGGTAAACAAGCCCCAGAATTGGCTATCACAATGATGGCAGAATGTGAACTGTCTTTCCTCTCATTGATTGATTGATTGATTGATCACACCACCATAGGGCCATGCCTTGATTTATCTTGTGTCATTATATCCCTCTCCCTGCCCCCCCCCCACATACACATACAAACATATATCTGCCCCACACTTTGGAGATTACTCACCTAAAAAATAAAATTAGGCATACCTACAGGAATGATGAGACTCAAAGAAAAGGAGAAATCTTTAGTGCTCTCAACTTGAACTTGGATGATATAAAAAAAATACTAGAAAACATTCTTAAATTGGATCTTGAAGGCAGTCCAAGGACTGTCTAGGGAGAAGGATTATAATGAAATGTTCGAAATTAGAAATGGGTAAGATATGAATTAGCATGGTAAGGACATTCATTAACATACAAGTGATAGTGGGGGAGAAATAAAATGATAGATACATAAGATGTTGGCAGCTGATGAAAATCCTTTAACATATATGTACATAAAAGCATGATTGATCAAGGGAGTACCATCACTAAAATATTATCTAGGGCAGGGTCAAGATAGCAGAGTATAAGCAGGACCTCCCCGCTGCTCCAGCTTCCACCTTCCCCAATCTAAAAAAGGGACTCTAAACAAACTTTGGAGCTGCAGAACCCACAAAATGACACAGAGAAGCTAACCTCTGCTGAGGACAGCCTGGCAGGCTGGCAGGAATATGGCCAGTGCAGTGCTCTGGGAGCCGAGCGCCCGAGGCTTTAGCCCCAGGGCAGGCCTGACCAGCCGCTGGTGTTTCCAGATTTATCAAGACATAGATGCGAAGGACAAAGTGAGAGGTCAGTGCAGTCTGGACTTTAGGACCCAGTAAGTGGGAGTGCATGACTTTTGCCCCCAGGGTGAAAAGCCGCTGAGACACCCTGCACAGCCAGCCAGCACCACGTGGCAGTTTCGGCTCCTGGCCTGCAGAGTGTAGGGAGACCAAGCACCAGTCTGAGGGGTAATCTCTCTTGCTTTAACCTTCTTGGATCTGGATTGCAGTCTAGGGTGGAGGTCCTGGAGTGTGTGTCCAGCTTGCAAGAGTGTGTGGAGACCTCAGAGAGGGCACCCATCTAATACCTCCGGCATCTGAGAAAACCCCAGCATTTGGGACAAAAGCTCCCCTGTCTGGGGGCAGAGTCTTTCTGTGGCAAAAAGCCCAGGGGTCAAGTTACTGAGGGGCGACGTGAACAGGCAAAGGAAACAAAGCTGACAGAAGATTCCAACATTAGACTCCTATTTTGGGGACAAAAAAGAGCAAAGCATGAAACAAGAGGAAGACAATGAAGTCAGAACTCTTGCACCAAAATCTTCAAAGGAAAATACAAGCTGGTTACAGGCCATAGAGGACCTTAAGAAGCAGATAAGAGAAGTGGAGGAAAAATTGGTAAGAGAAATGAGAACAATGCAAGAAAATTACAAAATGAGAATCAACAGCCTGACTGAGGAAAATCACACCTTAAAAAATAGACTAACTCAAATGGCAAAAGAGGCACTAAAAGGCAATGAGGAGAAGAATGCCTTAAAACGCTGAATTTCCAGATGGAAAAAGAATCTCAAAAGCTCAATGAGGAAAATCATTGCTTCAGAACTAGATTGGAGCAAATGGAAGCCAATGACTTTATGAGAAACCAAGATGCTGTTAAACAGATCCAAATAAATGAAAGAATAGAAGGCAAAGTGAAATATCTCATGGGAAAAACCACTGACCTAGAAAATAGATCCAGGAGAGATAATTTAGAAATTATTGGACTACCTGAAAGCCATGATCAAAGTAAGAACCTAGAAGTCATCCTCCAGGAAGTTCTCAAAGAAAACTGCCCTGATGTTTTAGAACCAGAGGGCAAAATAGAAGTTGAAAGAATTCACCAATCACCTTCTGAAAAAGATCCCAAAAAGAAAACTCCTAGGAATGTTATAGCCAGGTTCCAGAATTCCCAGATCAATGCGAGAATATTACAAGCAGCCAGGAAGAAACAATTTCAATATTGTGGAAATACAATCAGGATAACCCAGGATCTGGCAGCTTCTACACTGAGGGATCAAAGGACTTGGAATATGATATTCCGGAGGCCAAATGGGCTGGGATTAAAACCAAGAGTCACGTACCCAGAAAAACTGAGTATCATGTTTCAGGGGAAAATATGGTCATTCAGTGGAATACAGGACTTTCAAGCATTCTTACTGAAAAAATCAGAGTTGAATAGAAAATTTGACATTCAGATACAAGAAGCAAGAGAAGCATGAGAAGGTAAACAGGGAAAAGAAATCATAAGGAACTTATCAAAGTTGGACTATTAATATTACTACATGGAAAAACAATAATTGTAACTTATAAAACTTTTCTCAGTGGTTGAAGGGAATAGAAATATACATATATATATATATATATATATATGTTTGTGTGTGTGTCTATATATGAGGGTATATGGGCATATGAATACATATGTGAATGTGTGTATTTATGTTTACAGGTATACATAGATAGAGGGCACAGGACCAATTTAACAGGAAGGGATGATACTTAAAAGGTGAAATTAAGAGGTGAGAGGGGAATATAATGAGAGGAGATGGGGAGAGACAGAATGGGGTAAACTATCTCATATAGAAGAGGCAAGGGAAAATGGTTTCAATGGAGGGGAAGAATAGGAAGGCAAAAGGGAATGGGTGAACCTTATCCCCATTGAATTTGGCTTGAGGAAGGAATGAAATACACACTAAATAGGGTATCTCACCCTCCAGGAGAGTAGGGGGGGAAGGGGGTGGGGGGGGGATGATGGAAGGGAGGGCAGGCTGGGGGGGGGAAGGGAAGTTGGAAGCACCCACTTTTGAAAAGGGACGGGATCAAAGTAGAGAATAGAACAAAGTGGGAGGTGGGATGGGAGGAAAGGAAATATAGTCAGTCTTTTACAATATATCTACTATGTTATTGTTTTGCATTAGCCACACATGTACAACCTATACTGAACTGCTTATCTTCCCAGTAAGAGTGGGTGACAAGGGAGGAAGGGAATGAATCTGGAATTCAAAGTTTTAAAATCAAATAATCAAACATATATACACACATATATATACTATTATTAATACTATTTTACATGTAATTGGGAAATAAGATATACAGGCACTGGGGCATAGAGATCCACTGGAAAAGTCAAAAGGGGTATGGGAGAAAATATGGGAGAGAGCAGATTGGAGGCAGGGATATCCTGTGGGACTGCTATTTTGGGATGGTGGGTAGGGGAAAAATGGGGAGAAAATTTGTAACTCAAAATCTGGCAGAAATGAATGATGTAAAGGAGGAGTTAATAAAGCATTTGAAAAAAAAAATATTATCTAAATGCCTGGATAATTACCATCCTTCCCATCCCTCTGTCACCCAGATAAATTGTGAATTCCGTAGGTGAGGCATGAATCCTTCTCAATATCAGTTCTCATTGACTAAATGATAAAGTCTTCTGGCACTGATTAATGACCAGTGTCAAGGATTTAAAGCTGGAAGTTGCCTGAGATGTCAACTAGCTTAACTCTCTCATTTTGGATGAGGAATAGAGTCCTAGAGAGAATACAATGACTTGCCTAACATCACATCCAAAGTAAGAGCCAGAGTGGAATTCAAAGTCACATCTTTGGCTCCAAATCCTGCACTCTTTCCACAGTGCCACAGTTACCTGGAACCTTAGACTTACTCCTTAAAAGGAGACAGAGTGACATGGAAAGAAACTGTAAATAGAGAAATCTGAGAGACCTGAAGAAAATACTCTAGTGACACACCTGAGAAAAGTTACCTTGGCAGTTGTGTGCAGGAGGAACAAGCCTGGGAAAATAACTTAGGTCAAGGGTACCAGTTACCAGGGAATTGCTTTTGCAAGCAGCAGGTGGCACTGGGGAGCAAGGCAGGCTGAGCTGTCAATCATCTACAGAGTCAGCAGGTCTAGATATGCTTGTGCAACTTGTCCCCTTCCAATTTATGTTGATGGTACTTCCCTAACTGCTTGCTCTATAGACATTGACTTTCCTTCTTCACCCAGCACAATACAAGGGGGCTGGAAGATTTATATCGGATTTGTAAGTCTCCACCTTGGCAACATGAGACCAGATTTTGCCTGGAATACAATCCTCCTTGTGACTGACTTTATATCTCTCTTGAAGATAATTTTGACTATAGTCTTTAGATAGGCTATATTCAGACAGACCTTTAGGGGGTTCTTTCTCAGTCTGGTAGATATGACTTTGTTGAGCACCTAGTGAACTTTGGGAAGGAAAGAGCCGGAAAATAATCTGATCTCTCATCTTCCATTCATTTTTTCCTATACTATTTTATAGAAAGCATAGACTGGATTAGAAATTTGTGAAGTTCAGTTCATATCAGTCTCCAGTCCATCTTTTCAGAATTATTCTACATTACTCTCCTTTAGGCATTCTGTATCTTAGCCAACTTGGCCTACTTGGTTTTGCCATATATGATCTTTCTTTGATCTTGGTATCTTTGCCTAGGCTATCCCCAATGCCCATACTATACTTCCTCACCCCTGTCTCATGGGATACCTGGCTTCTTTCAAAACAGTTTAGATGGTACCTCCTTCAGGAAGACTTCACTTATTGCCCTACATGATAGTACTCTCTAGCCATAAATTACTTTCTGGCTTTTGAATGGTTTCTATTTAGTATTCTCTGGGTATATCTTTTTAGTACCAATGCAACATAAGCTTATTGAAGGTAAGGACTTTTCAAAAAAAAATCTTTATCTCTAGTACCTAATATAGATCCTGGCACATAGAAACTTACTAAATACTTGTAGAATGAATAAACAAATGAGTAAATTAAATAGTACATGAGCTATACACTTGCTGAGTAATTCTGGACAAGTCTCTTAATCTTAGACAATTGACCAAGGCAAATTTCTCTCACTGTAAGTTGCAGAGAAAGGTACTTACCAGCTTCAGTGGAGGAAACTTTCTTACTAGGAGTTACATACACTAAAGAAATTACTTATCTAATTTCTTAAATATAGTAAAAAAAAAACTATGAATGTACAAACCCATTTCCATTTAGCAACCATAAATTGAATGACTACTATGTGCAAGGAACTGGACTCCTCCATGAATTAAAATGTCTTGTCACTGCCAATGGAAATATAGTGAAAGAAAAATCTCACTTAGCTGTATAAGCACGAAGTAAAAATTATAGGCATATATTAAAACCATCCAAGTGCATCAGTCCTAAGCTATTGGTTTCAATCCAGCACAAGAATCTTAATTTCACTACACATTATTGCCCCATGACACTGGGTCTCTATACTCCTCTTCTTCCTCATCCTCCTGCTTCTCCTCCTCCTCCTCCTCCTATTACCGCCACTACCACTACCATTACCACCACCACCGCTACTACTACTATTGCTGCTGCTACTACTACTACTACTACTCTATATTGTAGTTATGGGCATTATTTCTCCTACCAGATTGTTTGCTCCCTAAAGTTTAAGGCAGGTATTGAATCTTCTACAACTTGGTAACTCTAAAAGTACCTTGCACATAGTAGGTATTCTTAGTGTTGGTTATGACATGTATTTGATAGCTGTGTGAACATTGGTATGTCACTCGGCTTCTTAGCCTGGCTTTTCTCTTTTATAAAATGAGGGTGATAACGGCCATACTATCTTCCTCATGGGTCTGTTGAGAGTCTCAAATAAGATAGTTTACAAATTGTTATGCAAACTTTAAAGTGCTGCATAAATGTCTGGTATTATTATTGTTACTAATGATAAACGCATACACAAATGAATATTGTTCTAAGTACATTTACTAGAGGGAAAATGAGAATATAGGAACCCAAATATAGACTCTCAGGCTTAGATGTGTGTTTTATCTTATATATAACAGAAAATGTGTGGTCCAGGAGAGGTGTTCTTTTAACATTAGGTTATTACCATCAACACTCTGTATTTGCTTTCAGAGCACTATGGATACAACACACTTGTCTGACCTAAATATAATAGCTGTAGTCTCTAAAGGCAAGACAGAACATTGGTGAAAGTTAATAACAGTAACTATAAAAAAAATGCAGCAATGCCGTTTCGTGTGATTAAAGTAAATGCATTTGATACCTCTCTGTAGCTATTATAGAGTCTAGAATGGGATTCCAGGAATGGAATGAATCTCATATCTATGTGAATAAATCCTCAGAATGTGTACTGACCCGACATGATGTTCACTTTCATCTGTAATATGATTTTCCCTCTATCATGTTGCTAGATTTATCAGCATGCACTTAAATATGCATAGAATTATCAAATATAGTATTCATAAATCATGAATGATATGTTTTCAAATATTAATGTCTTTATGGTTATTTCCTTGGACTACATAACATTATTGGTTACTGTTGTTTCGTTTCTAAGACCATAAATATGAGTTACCTTATTCAATTGCTTATTTTTTCCAAAACGGAATCATTTTTATTATTCACTATTGCAAATTAGGATAGGCTAGTGTAAGGTTTGGCAACCTTTCAAAGGAAATGTGCTAAGTATTTATTAATTCATACCCTTAACATCAGTGAGATTCTCATTCACAGAAAGAAGAGGTGAGCTTCCCATAGGCCAAGATGTTACCAGATAAGCTGAGGTCCTGAGCAGTGGTCTAATTTGAAACACCCACAGTTCCTAAGTAATCCCTGTTAGTGATAACCTGTAGAGCATTTGGGAAGGTTCACTGGATGAAGGCAGATTGTTATAAATAAGCATTTATTTAGCACCTATTATGTTCCAGGCACTGTGTTAAGTGCTAGTGATACAAAGAAAGATTTACAAAAAAAAATTTTTTAAATAAAAACATTTCTGTGCTCCAAAGGAATTTACAGTGTAATCCACGCTGTCAGGGAGCCAGAAATGGCAACCATCAAAGAATACTACTCCTAGAAACTTATACCTCAAGTTTACTAGAGGAAGCTGGGTAATGCTATCTATATCTATATTTGTATCTATATTGTCTGTCAATAGATAACTATATAGATGTTAGACAGACAGACAGAAAGACAGACAGACAGACAGACAGACAGACAGACAGACAGACAGACAGATAGATAGATAGATAGATAGATAGATAGATAGATAGATAGATAGATAGATAGATAGATAGATAGATAATCAGATCACTAGACAGAGCCATATACTCAGGAAGTCAAGAGTTCAAATCCTATCTCAGACACTGATGAACTGTGTAACCCTAGACAAGTCTCTGTGATCTCTTTCTGTTTCTTCATTTTAAAACAATGAGGGTGACAATAGCACCTACCTCACAGAGTTGTGTGAGAGCCAAATAAGATAATATATTAAGTGCTTTGCAAATTTTAAGCGCTATATAAATGCAATTATTATTAATACTTTTAATACTAGAGTAGTAGCAGAGACTGGGTGTAATGGGAATGCAAATTTAAAGATCTTCCCTGCCCCTAGGCTAAAGTGCACCTGGAGCCTGGGGTAGGAGGCTTGTTTTTCAGTAGATACTTTTTGATTTGCCAATGGGTCCAAAAGGTTGTTACATTCTCTGAGCCAGGAGAAGCCTATATAAGCCCTGATGTGTAGCTTTGTTTTGGGGGCTCACTTTGAGAAGTGTTCTGTGATTTGATCTGGATTCTGGGAAGCCATTGTCCAGAGCCCCCCGGCTTTGAAAAACCCAGATGTTGAAAGCCAGATGTTGATTAGGTATGGACGTAATGGCTGGACAGTTTGGAAAGCTGTCTACTTGATCTGTTTCTGTCTTGATAATTTTGCCTGTATACTTTGAAGTTCAGGGTGCTGACTTTTTTCCCCTGAACAAGGTAAACGATATGTTTGACTGATTAAAGTAAGCTTGTTAACCCATTTTGAGTTGCTTTCCTTTATCAAAGCAGATCCAAGAACCTGTATGGGCAGCCACCCTGAGGATGCTTGGGGTGCTTGCTGGTACACTGGGTAATAGCTAAGAGCAAGAATGAGACAAAATATGGAAGGGAACTCCAGTGGGAAGGAAATGAAAAAAAAATGAGAGGGATAAAATAAGCTGACTGGAGAGGTGGCAAGTTAACAAAGACAAATAAACTGCCAATTTCCAATCTTGCCTGGACTCTCTCTTGGCTTTGTCAGCTCCAGTTATGTCATATGTCATGGTTTTCTGAACTCACTCTGATGGAGATAATTTCAAGATCAGTGCTACATGGGTGGAACATTTCTTGTTTTGTTTGGTTTTACAAAGAAACTTCCAAACAAAAGAAAAAATCAGAATAAGACTTACTCTTCACTTATTCTCATTTCTGCCATATAACTTAAGCTGATTATCACACAGTGCACCGAATGGTGCAAACAGTATCAAGTAGTCTGTTGGAGCCATTTTAGTCTTTTTTTTTTCAATCACATCCAATTTGTTGTGACCTCATTTGGAGTTTTCTTGGCAAAGATACTGAAGTGGTTTGCCATTTCCTTTTCCAGATCATTTTACAGATGAAGAAACTGAGGCATACAGGGTTAAGTGACTTGCCCTGGGTCACATAGCTAGTAAGTGCTGCATTTGAACTCAAGAAGATGAGTCTTCCTGACTCCCGGTCTGGCACTCTATGTATTCTGCCACCTAGCTCCCATTAGTGGCATAACTAGAAGAAATCAAAAGAGCATTTCTTTTTTTGTTAATTTTATATTATTCTGAATGTAAGAAATAATTTTTATAATGCAGTCAGAACAGAGAAAAACTACAAATCTATTATGTACAACTTACTTCTCCTTTTAAATATATAATGAAGTTATTATGTAAATTTTCTTTTTCCTTTTATTCTTCTATCCCCCCCACCCTACAGATGGCTACCATTACATTAGACACAAATATGTATATTTATGTAAAACCATTCTATACATAAAAATATTTCTTTATGAGACCCTTTGTAGTTTGAGACTGAAGCTTCTAGAAACTGAGATACATTCTGGAGTGGGAAAAGATCATCTGGTATTCTAGAAAAGTTATCTAGTATTCTGATGGCATCATCCCTCTTCTTAGACTGACTCTCTGTTGGTATTAGGAAGAAAGATTTCCAATCCAGTCCTTTTAAAAAGGCCCTCTAAGAAAAGTGTATAATTAAATAGGTTTTTTATCCATGTTCTGGTGGTAGTAGTAGTAGAAAGAGTTACCATTTATATAGTGCTTACTATATGCCAAGCATACTCTAAATGTTTTACAAATATTGTCTCATTTGTTACTCACAACACTCTAGGAGGTAGGTACTATGCTGATCTCCTAGATGAAGAAACTGAGGTGAATAGAGTTTAAGTGAATTACCCAAGATCACATGGATAGTATGACAATTGATTTGATGCACTATATTACCATGAATTTCAAAACTAATTGAGACTCTCCTCAAACCTAGACACATCATTTTTATCCTTCCCATAATTACAGAAGGAAAATCAACCAAAAAGCAATAAAATTAGTAATTTAGAGCCACCCAAAGACTTATAAATAGACTAAGATTTTAAGTTTTCAGACTTTTGATATAATCATTAGCTAAACCTTAAAGTTAGAATACCCCCTAACAAATCACCTCAGTGATTTTTTAAAATTACTTACCTTTGTGTCTGGTCTTTGTTATATTGAAATGTAGCAGATCAGCTTTGGGGTTTTTTTTTCCTCTCTTAACAAAAGATAGAAAGCTGCTAGGAGCAGTGCTGAAAATGGGTGGTCACATTCTAGGAAATCCTTTTAATAGAAATAAGGACTAAAGTTGTTGGGTTAAACCACTAAAAGAACAAATGCCACCCCAGTGTGATAATCAATGAAGGCCTTGTAGTCTTACTGAGTGTAATGGGAATGTAAATTTTTAAGATCTTCCCTGCTCCTAGGCTAAAGTGCACCTGGAGCCTGGGGTGGGAGGCTTGTTTTTCAGTAGATAATTCTTGATTGGCCAGTGAGTCAATAAGGTTGTTACATTCTCTGAGCCAGGAGAAGGCTATATAAGCCCTGATGTGTAGCTTTGTTTTGGGGGCTCACTTTGAGAAGTGTTCTGTGATTTGATGAAACTCTGGGCTAGCCGTTGTCCAGAGCCCCCTGGCTTTGAAACCCAGATGTTGTTTGGTATGGATGTAATGGTTGGACAGTTTGGAAATCTGTCTACTTGATCTGTTTCTCTGACTTGATAATTCTGCCTGTGTATTCTGAAGTTCGGGGTGCTGATCTTTTTCCCCTGAACTAGGTAAATGATACATGTTTGACTGATTAAAGTAAGCTTGTTAACCCTTTTTGAGTTGCTTTCCTTTATCAAAGCAGATCTAAGAACCTGTGTTGGCAGCAAACCCTGAAGACGCTTGGGGTGCTTGCCGCTACACTGAGCCAGGAGTTATGTTTGTGAAATGGTAGAAGAGCTTAAAGGAAGCAACTTTACTGAATTGGGATGATTTGTGAAATATTAGGTTTTAATAGCTAAACAAATCTCTATCTGGTGGGACATGACTGAAACAATCAAACAACAACAAAATACTTCTATTTGTATTGATACCTATTTCTATAAGACATTTAAGGATATCTAACATGACTTTTTAGTTACACTTTACATCAATATATCAGCTCATTCACTCCTGCTGTCGCAAAATAGATATGACTGATAAACATCCAGACACGGCCTAGCATGATTGGACAGAATGATAAAGATTGAACTCTGGGAAGCTGCTTTCTGTCAGCTCTTCTTCCATGGTAAGAAGCCCATTTTTTTTTCAGCCCCCTGGGCAAACATTTAGGCTTAGTGTAGGCTTGGTTATATGATGACTGACTATGAGGATATGTCTTATTTCTTTGTGTCAAAGTAATCTCGGCTGACAGAACAGCCAGGAATGTGACTAGAATCAGAGACAGCCACAGGCAAAATGGTTAAGTAGACAAAGTTTGTCTTTGGAGATTTCTTCTTTCTTTTGGTATTGTGCCCTAGAAATCATTCCCTATCTTGCTGTTCCTTGGCTAGTCTGACTCATGACTGTGGTGCCCACTAGAGCTGGTCCTTCTTAGTTACACACTAGGCTTCTACCAGTTAACTAATTCCATCTACCCAAATTTAGTGGCTCATTCTTCTCAATCTTTCTTTTTAAAAACTGATTTAATTATTTATTTTCAATTTTTATTGATTCATTTCTTTTTGACTCATTATTCATTTCATAAGAAATAATGCTCCCATAGTACTTTCCAAGTTAAAAAAAAGTTAAGAAAAAACATCTGTTGTAATGATTGCAAAAGACAGTACATGTGACTTTTAATTTTTCTTTTTCAACATTTTTTAAACTGAAAAATGGATGTGTTTTCCATTTGCCAACTTTCCTGGACTTATCATCTACAGAAACTTATTATTTTGCAAGATGAAATCTTGCAAATCTCATTTGATAGTCACAGTAACATTAAGGTAACTTCTACTTTTATACCCATTTGAGATATGAGAAAACTGAAGTAAACAGAAGTTAAGTAACTTACTCAGAGTCACACAACTAGTAAGTGTTTGAGACCAGATTTGAACTTACCTGACTCTAGGTCCAGCATTCTTTCTATTATGCCACCTAGCTGCTTGAATTTGTTCAGACAGTTGTTCTATTTACTTCTATGTTTTCCCCTATTCTTCATCAATGTTGAACAAAAAAAATGAACTAAAATTGAACTAAAAAAGAAAAGAAGTAATGATGCTACACAATGGAAGACCTTGAAAAGTTCTTGCAGCTGAGAGTAAACCATGGGGAAGGGAGTGGTAATTCACAGTTTCTGGCACTAGCAATATATTGTCAATTAATCAACAAAAATCCATTAAATGTTTACTAGTTCCTAAAGTCAAGAAAACTTGAATTCAAATCAAGTTTCAGACACTAAGTAGTTATATATATTGAATAAGACTCTTAATCTGTATCAGCCTCAGTTTCCTCAACTGTAAAATGAGAATAAGAATAGCACCTACCTCCCAGGGCTACTGTGAGAATAAAATGATATATTTATATATCATTTTATAAAGCACCTAGAGCAATGTCTAGCATATACAATTGTTTAACAAACATTTATTTCCCTCTTTACCCTCTACTAATTACGATTGCAATACCATCTTGAGCATACAAAGAGGATTGAGGGAACTAAGATAGTTCATTAGAAGCAGAACCCAGTCAGACTTCCCAACATTCCCCTCCAAATAGCGTTAAACAATGCCTCAATTGCATTTCGGAGTAACAGAGCCAATAAAAGGTCAGAGTGAGACATTTTTCCATTCTAAGACAAGTTAGGAGGTTGCAGAAGAGGTCTGTGACATGGAGTGCACATAACAACAGTACTAGCAGCACAGGTGGACCTCAGAGGCAAATGAGGCAGCAGCAGAAGCTTTGGGAGCTCTCACTCCAGAGATGGTAAGGTGATCAGACAGCTGTTCAGAAAGTGATTAGAGGGGACCTTTAATGCACACTGTGTTTAGTGGCACTGATTGGCAACTCTATTGCCCATATGCAGTTCTGGGTTACAATTCCAGGGTGGAGAGGAACACTTTTGATTGGTCAGAAGGGAGCAGGGGCCCTGGTCACAGTTCCAAAGCAGAGAGGAATGCTAGTGTGGCAGCTACAGTTAACAGGGTCCCTTCCAAGGTAAAGATCGGAGTGCTGACCAGGAAAGCAGTGACTCTCTAAATCACACCATGTTGTAATCACCAAAAACTTGCCAACCTTCAGAACTCGCTCTGAACACAGCAACAGGAAAAAGCCTAAAGCTTGGCATAGTGCCTTCCCAGCTTCACGTGAGAAAAGACCACTTTTAACATAACGTTCAAAGTCAAGAAATGGTCTGAAAAATGAGCAAAAAACAAACAAACAAAAAAGAACTTGACCATAAAATGCTACCACAGTGGCAAGGAAGACCAAGATAAACTCAGAAGCAATGTGAAAATAACTATAACCAAAGTCTCAAAGAAAATTGCTAATTAGACAGAAACCCAAGAAGAATTCATGGAACAATTAAAGAAAAAGCTATAAGTAGTAGAAGAAAAAGTATGAAAAGAAATGAGAGTGATGGGAAAAATTATGAAAAGTGAGTTAAAAACTTGGTAAAAGAGGCATAAAAATACTGAGGAAAGGAACACCTTAAAAAAACAGAATTAAACAAATAGAAAGATAGTTACAGGGGCAGCTAGGTGGCACAGTGAATAGAGCACCAGCCCTGAAGTCAGGAGGACCTGAGTTCAAATTCAGCCTCAGACATTAATACTTACTCACCATGTGACCTTGGGCAAGTCACTTAACCCCAATTGCCCTAACTTCTCCTCCAAGAAAAAGAGAGAGAGAGAGAGAGAGAGAGAGAGAGAGAGAGAGA
>NW_027186523.1:26917638-26917772 GCF_028583685.1 Petaurus breviceps papuanus
AGGGAAGGAGGGAGGGAGGGAGGGAGGGAGGGAGGGAGGGAGGAAGGAAGGAAGGAAGGAAGGAAGGAAGGAAGGAAGGAAGGAAGGAAGAAAGAAAGAAAGAAAGAAAGAAAGAAAGAAAGAAAGAAAGAAAG
>NW_027186523.1:26917782-26944775 GCF_028583685.1 Petaurus breviceps papuanus
AAGAAAGAAAGAAAGAAAGAAAGAAAGAAAGAAAGAAAGAAAGAAAGAAAGAAAGAAAGAAAGAAAGAAAGAAAGAAAGAAAGAAAGAAAGAAAGAAAGAAAGAAAAAGAAAGAAAGAAAGAAGGAAAGTTACAAAAGTTTATTGAAGCAAATAATTCCTTAAAAATTAGAACTGGGGAAGTGGAAACTAATGTCCCTACAAAAGCAATAAAACAAAATTAAAAAGAATGAAAAAATAGAAGAAAATGTGAAATATCTCATTGGAAAAACTGACCTGAAAAAAAGATCAAGGAGAGATAATTTAAGAATTATTGGACTGTTTGAAGGTCATTATCAAAAAAGAACCTAAATAAAATATGTCAAGAAATTAAGAAAAACTACCCTGACATCTTAGATTCAGAGAATGAAATAGAAATTAAAAGCATCTATCAATCACTTCCTGAAAGAAATCTCAAAAATTTGAGGGATGATGTAGAAGTGGAATTGCTAGGCTTCGGTAATTATTGTTCCTTTTCCTTCTGCCTCATCTGATACGTTCAAATGAGAAAGAGGTTTTGACGTTGGATGACTAGCAAGATATTTGGGCTACTAATAAAAATAAGGAAGTTAGAAGTCTGAGGAGATGAAGGGAAGAAGATGGTAAATATCAATGAGAATCCATTTGAAATTAGATAGCATCTATTTACAACAGGTCAGTCCACAAATGCCTTGTGAATTATCCAAAGATGCTCCGTAACCTGGGAGTAATAAAGCAGGTATTTGGGTAGATCCAGAGTTAGAAAAGATTTAATAGGGATAGTGTAGTATAAGGGAAGGGTTAATGTGGAAAGGGAATTAAATATGTTCTTGAGGTTTGTGTTCTAAAGCAATTAACTGTGGAATTCAGCTGGTGCAAGGAATCAAGTGTCCAGAAAGGGGCCAGTGAACAGAGTTAATTAGGAAGGGCTGAGTAACTTCACTTTGGCGAAGGCAAAGATCCAAAGAACCTGGAGACGGGCGGCTAGGTGGCACAGTGAAAAGAGCACTGGCCCTGGAGTCAGGAGGACCTGAGTTCAAATTTGGCCTCAGACACTTAACACAAAAACTAGCCGTGTGACCTTGGGCAAGTCACTTAACCCCAATTGCCCTCCAAAGGAAAAAAAAAAGAACCTGGAGAGAGGTGGAAGGTAAGGTGGTTGTGGGCAGAGAAAAAAAGCACCTCTCTTAAGATCTCAAAGGTGGAATAGTGCCATGCAATGCTAAGGTCCAGGATGTTACTACATGCCATAGCAGTAGAGAAAAGGATTCAATGAATCCGATATTACCATATTCCCTTTAAATAACTGCATAAGATCAAATGGCTTTAAAAAATCTCTATAGTAGATAAAATAAATTATGGGATTGAGGACCTTTATTAAATACATAGAACAAAGAAGTTTAAAAATGGGTAAAAGGATTTAATTTAAAATATTTTGAGAATTAATAAAAAGCAGAATGCCATTGATTAAGAAAACATAAATCTTTTTTTTGTATTTTTCAAAGCATTCACATATCTTGAACAACATAATTTCTTTGAAAGTATAAATGATTATCTGGGTATTAGAGATTATGCATTACCCAGGATATTATCAAAATGTTGTATAATGTAAAACAAAAACAACAGATAAATTTTATGTCATGTCTTCTTCCAAAAGATTGCCCTGAATTATCTGATAGAAAAACAGGTCAAGTTGCAATATGCCATATATTATCTTATATATAGTAAATTATAGAAAATATGTTGCTTTTATCCTTTCATATTTGTTAAGATGAATAATAATGTCATCTTTGACATAGCAAAGAATATTATTAAAGTTTCATTTGATGAAAAATAGAAAACAAGAAAGAAGCATATAAAATAGATTTTTAGACCATCTGGTCCCTTCAATATGCAAATCACTCAATACTCTAAAATATGATGTAGTCATAAGGTCAATTAATTTGGACTCCAAGGTTCTAGGATTCCATTCTGCTTTACTATTTACTATATATGTGAGCTTGGACAAAAGCATTCATCTCTCTGAGCATTAGTTTACTCATCTGGAAAATCAAGGGATTGGATTATCAATCAACATAGATGTATTAACCTACTATGTGCCAGATCCTGTGCTGCCTGTACCTATTTACCCTGTCTATATCTAGTATGTACATATTTGGTTGCATGCTATCTTCTCCATTAAAATATTCCTTGAGGACAGGGGTTTGTTGGCCTTTCTTTGTATCCCCTAGACTTGGCATAATGCTTTGCACATAGTAAGTGTTTAATTAATACTTGTTAACTTGTGATGAGGTGAGCTTTGAAGGAAATTAGGGCTTCTTGCAGGACTGCTAGGTGGCACAGTGGATAGAGCGCCAAGTCTAGAGTCAGGAAGACTCAATTTCCTGAGTTCAAATTTGGCCTCAGACACTTAGTAGCTGTGTGACCCTCGACAAGTCATTTAGCCCTGTTTGCCTTAGTTTTCTCATCTGTAAAATGAAATGGAAGAGGAAATGGCCAACCACTCCAATATCTCTGCTAAGAAAATCCCAAATGGGTTCATGAAGCATTAGACACAACTGAAAAATGACTGAATAACAACAATACCAGAGCTTCTAAGATGTGAAGAGGGAATGCACTAGAAGTAAAGAATATAACTTGTGGAGAAACAGAAATGAAAGATTAAGAGTCATGTAAGTGGAAAAGTCAGTGGCTGAATTATATGGTCTTTGAAAAGAGGTATAGAAAGGATGGAAGAAAGGTAGATGGAGCTGGTTTGGAAAGGTCTTTTGATATCAAACAAGGGAATTGTATTTGACACTAGAAGTAATAGGAGCCACTGAAGTTTATTAAGGAGGTGATTCATGCTTTAGGACCATCATTTTTGCAACTGTATGGAGGTTGGATGAGACTAGGGGTAGATATATCAATTAGGAGGCTATTACAATGGTCTAGGTGAAGAGAGTTGGAACTAGGAAGTTGTTCATGTGCATAGAGAGAAAGGGGCAGATTGGGGACTAAGAATAATGTATCAATCTCATTCCCAACCCTACAATTTAATAAGCATATGGACAAACTTCTGAAAGGGAATCATGTATAATTCTATCATGAGGACATTGCTTTAGAAATTCGTTTTTCCTCAAACTTCCCTCACCTTAACAATTTTTCTTCTTTTAGTAATCATTACAACCATGCAATATATTTGGTTAAGAGTAACAAATGAAAAGTTTACGTTATAACCCAGGTATTTTGTGCTACAGACAGAGATGATGACGTTACCAATTCCACATAGAATGTAAGAATTTGCCTTCAATTTTTTAATTGTCATTTTCATCATGCAGTGAATATCCATCAGCAAACACAAATATTTCAATATATTCAATATATAGAGAGCACAAAAGAGGTTTTTATGAGAAACTGTAATCATGTTTTTGTTGTTATTCTTTAGTCATTTCAGTTGTGATTGACTCTTTGGGACCCCATTTGGGGTTTTCTTGACAAAGAAGACTAGAGAGGTTTGCTATTTCCTTTTCTAGCTCATTTTAAAGATGAGGAAACTGAGGCAAACAAGGTTGTGATGTGTCCAGTGTCATACAACTATTAAGTGTCTAAGGCTTAATTGTTTTTTTAAAGCAATCGGGGTTAAATAACTTGCTCAAGGTTACACAGCCAGTTATTTCTGGGTGTGGTGCTGAGTATCTGAGCCCGGATTTGATCCAGGTCATCCCAACACTGGAGCCAGTGCTCTTACTCGCTGAGCCACCTGGCCGCCCCTAAGGCTTAATTTTAACTCAGGTCTTCCTTACTCTAGGCTCATCGATCTATCCACTGTACCACTTAGCTGTCCACAAACATGTTTTACCCACAATTTATTTGAAGAAGTGTGTGCACACACATATTTGTTACATTTAATGAGGTTATAACAAAATGGCACTTTCTGTATCCCCTTCCACACTTTTTTTTAAACTTATCTGGGTTTGTTTGTTTTTTTGCAAATTTTATATTTGGAGCAAAGAATATTTTATTGAGACCTGATTTTATTGCACGAAAAATATTGTTACATATACCACCTTTGAAAACTCACTTTCTAACAGTGATAATCAGATTCCAATAGTTTGAAAAAGGATATCCTGGCATATGCTTCAGCAGATGTTATTTTCTTACAAAATGAAATTCCTAACTGAAATGCCCCAATAAATATGCAAGCAGAAGTATTTCTTGATATTCCACAACCAACACATGGCTATTTGATCAAGAGGAAGCCATCTCATTTGAATAAGAAGAATGACAAAATTAGCTCTGATTTTTAAGTCATTAGGTGATTTATGAAAATGTTGCTTAAAAATGGTCAATATGTGCAGTTGAGATTACCTTCAGGCAATGAACAATAAATAACTATGAAGTGTGAGGCTAAGAGGTTTTCTGAAGCAAAGACAAAAGGTCTTTGTTTCCTTATTAAGGGCTTCCTGTTGACCTCTTTGACCTTTCAATACTTCCAGAATCTCATGCTTGCATTTTATTTCTTATAACCATTTGTAAATTCATAATTCACTTGGGAAGTAATTTTGATTCTATTAAGATAAAATATAAATATAGTTAATATACATTTACATATTTGAGCCAGTGTGCATTTTTATAGCATTAAGTATTTAATAACTTCCTTTTTCTTTCCTACTTCCTTTTTCTTCTGATCTTTACTGAGTAGGGTATAAAGACTAACTGATCTTGCTTGGAAAATCATAGTACCTGTTTTAAAATTGACTTTAAGAAGGTATCTGAGTAATAATTTGTACAATATTAAAAAACAAACTTCATCACCCTTATGAAGAAGGTATGGAAAGATTTACATTCTTGAGTAAAAAAGACAGAAAAAGATTGATAGAATTTTTTTTAGAGCTCATAGCAAAATAGGTTAAAGCATTACAGAAATTTCACCTCACAGAGTAATAATAAAAGCTTATAGCAGACATATATCGCTAGATTTATCATAAGTAAATGACACTGATTGACCCCCAGGGTAGGAAATAGCTAAGATGCAAGAGCAGAATCAAGAAACACTCCATAGGGGACCTTCATCTGACTTCAAAGAATAATATGTGAACAAAGGAGCTTGAAACAAATGTCTGAGTAAAGTGGATCTGTTTGCAAAAATGAAGGATTCGTGATAACATCAGGTTATTGCTATCAGAAAATACAGAGAGTTCATCTCTACAGAGACATGACTTATTGAACAGGACAGATTTTTCAAGGAAATTGTAAAAACAATGCAACATATCACTGAAGTTTGCAAAAATTTTAGCACCTACTGAATACCCAGAAAGAAAATTATATGCAAGAATTATACCCAAGAAGCTTGCTAATCTTTATAAATGAGGACAGATTCCCCCATACCGTTAATACAAATCCCCAAATATCCTTGAGAATTCAACAAATTCTACTGGAAGAGGAGTATTATCACAGTCACAACTGTCACCCACAATTGCTCTGACATATTAATTCACAAAAAAATTAAAAATAATCATTTAAATGGCTGTCAACACTTTTAACACTCATAATTTCCTTACTAGGTGACTCAAAAATCTCTCAAAATATAGAGGCCTAGGGGACAAAATGGAAGTATGTGGGAAAAGAAAGAAAATACCTTCTCTGAGCTCTCCCACCCTCCTCCAGAGGATGCTTTCAGTGAGTCTACAGAAAAAACAAGTGACATCACAACTCTTTATTGTTACTCAGCCCTTTTTTTTGTTATGTCCAAGACTTTGTGACGCCATTTGGGTTTTTCTTGGGAAAGATACTAAAAAGGTTTGCCATTTCCTTCTCCAGATCATTTAACAGATGAGGAAACTGAGGCAAAAAGGGTTCTACGACTTGTCCAGGGTCACACAGCTAGGAAGTGTCTGAGGTTACATTTGAACTCAGGAAGATGTCTTCTTGACTCCAGGCCTGGCACCCTCCCCACTACACCACCTACCTTCCCATTACAATACTTTAATTCAATTGCAAAATGCCACCATCACCAGCAAGCAGTTATTCAGATACAGCCTACCTAACAGTAAACCTAAGAGAACACTATAAAGATAATTGTTTGTCTCAGGATCATTTCTATCTGAAAGCAATTGGACATTAAGTTAAGAAATGGAATTTTAGCTATGAATAACAGACTTGTGAGCTATTGCCATGATTAACTCTGCAAACTATGTCCACAATACCAGGTGCCTTTAATCTGCTCTTCACTGTCTACCTGGCTTTCTCAACCCCCAGTGCAAAAGACCTGTAGCCTGTTTTCTGACTAGCATGGACAGAAACATTCATATCTTGCTTGTTTAGCCATTTCAATCATACCTGACTCTTTGTGACCTCATTTGGTATTTTCTTGGCAAATATACTGGAGTGGTTTGCCATTTCCTTCTCAGCTCATTTTGCAGATAAGGAAATGGAGGCAAACAGGTTTAAGTGACTTGCCCAGGGTCACACAGCTAGTTTGTATCTGAGGTCAAATCTGAACTCAGATCTTCCTTCCTCCAGGCCCATTGCTCTATCCACTGAGTCCCCTCACTGCCTGATACATAACTAGGAACAGAAACATTTTTTTTCTTTTTGGAAAAAAATTGTTTTATTCAATTGACAATTTGGTAGTGTTTTTTTTTAAACAGTCTTTCATTGTAGTTGCATGGGTATGCTGACACATCACTGGTTGAGTAGCATTTTGTAGCCTGATCTGGAAAGATTGCTTTATGGAGGAACAAAGACATCCTGGACTCCAGATAGATTACTAGTAGGATAGCATGTATAACACAACCATTGGTTGTCTGGAGAATGTCCCAAATACTCCAAAGGGAAGAAGGTGACCTCCTCTAAACCCAGCAAACCTTGATTATAAGGTCAGCTCTGACCATCCTTGTTATGTAGAGGTGGTCCAAAAATACACAGAAGTACACGAAGAGAAACTTTTTTTTTTAATTTCTCTGTTAACAACTCTGTTCTGACATGTTTGACTGTAATCTGCATGTCCCACTCAAAGCACCTCAACTATCTTTGTGGAATCCTGGTTCATTCCTCTTCCATGTCCATATTCCTGACTCTTCTTCTACCTGTCCCTCTTCTTCCATTCTCACAACCCTCACAATTTGATTTTTCCTCTCAGGTATTCCTCCTGCTGTACAAATTTTTTCTTTCACAATCCTCTCCTCTAATTTCTTTTCAGAATAAAGAATTAGGCAGCACTCAGGGGAAAGGACTGTCTACATATCTCCCTCAGTTAAAAGGAATAAATTGAAGCCTGAGGAGGTAATGTGACTTGCCCAAGGTTACTCATTGGCTAGGTAGTATAAATGGTGGAAGGCTAGAACCAGAGTTGTAAAGACATGTTACAATATTACCTCAAATGTGTACTAGTTCTATGAAGCTGGGCAAATCACTTAGCCAGTATTTGCCCAAGTTTTCCCTTTTGTAAAATGGGGATCATAGTGCTCACTTACCTCCCAGGGTTGTTTTCAGGATATAGTGAAATAATATACATAAAGCACTTTAAAATCCTTAAAGTGCTACAGCAATCTTAGTTATTACTATTATTACAAAGTTAAGATGTCTACAAAAACCAGTTCAGTGATGTTGTTTTACAGATAATGAAAGTTAGGCATTGAAGTGCTTTATAATTATTATATTATATAAAAGTGCTTTAAATTTATACAATGAGGTGATAGTAAAACTAAGCCTAGAACCCAGGAGTTCTGGCTTGGTGTGGAAAGTGTGGATACATTTTACAGATATTGTTCTATCATTCACCATGGTATAGTGAATGGGCCCTTGGGCTTGCAGTCAGGAACACATGATTTTGATTCTTACCTCAACCTCTTAAGGCCTTTGGGACTTTGGGAAATAACACTTAACCTTCTGTCAGTGTCTTCCTCTGGAAAAGGAAGGTTCTAGACTCAATGGTCTCTGTTCTCCCTCTCTCTTAGCTATTGATCATTATACATACTGTGGGTAAAGTTACATAAACTTACACAAAAATTATCAGCTACATAAACACAGTAAGAAAATGACATGTAGAGTTGTGTAAAACAGTTACCTAACAATAAAACCTTTTCAAACTTAAAAAACCCAAACTTCTCAAATATCAACATTTTCCATTATCTCTAAACATTTCTATCTCTAAAGAGATAAAAAAGATATACTAAATAAATAATAAAAAGCTAATAAACTAATAAATATAAGATAAATAAAACTGAGGTAAATAAAATAGATAATGCAATAATAAAATATATTTTAAAATATTTTAAAATTTGCATGTTGACTAATATCTGAGAAAGTAACCCAGAGTAACTTCATTTTACCATTGTTTCTGAAATATTGTTTTCCTTAAAAATTCCAATCCATGGATTTTACCCAGCATACAGCTGTCTTTAACAGACAGTTGGTGAGAATTTCTCTTTTCACCTACTTATAGGCCTGGGAATTGCCTATAACACATGGTCCTAAAAAAGGGAAAGTCTTATAGCGATTGCGTAAGGGTAAGGCTAGAGGAATTCTAGGCCTGAACTATATTAATGCTCTGTATTCCAAGCTCGTTTTTCAGTGCCCCTAGGAATACACAAACACTGCTTTTAACATTTATTGATTTTCAGTTGTCAGCATTCTAAGGACCTATGGGTCTAAAATTCTGTGCCTCTATGTACTCAATCCACCTTATTCTCACAATGATTTCTCCCCTCCTCCACTTGCCTATACAAAAATCACTGCCTGATTTCCTAGAATAGCCACAGGGCCCTCAACTTCTGGGATTCCTCAGAAGCTATCTTTGGATGCATTATCCACATAATGTGGGTGGGCAAGATCTAGCATGATATTTGTATGTTTTAGGTTATGTGCATAAAATAGGAGTTATTTCATTCATTTGTCCATTCAACAAATATGTATTGAGCATGGCCTATGTACACAGTTATGTGAATTACCTGGAGAAATTCACTATGCTGTGAAGTTGACTACCGAAAGCCCTTTTCAATATTTGCTTTCCAAAAGGAAGTGACCATAGTAAGGGCTGGGAGCCAAGAATTCTGCATTCCATTCCCTTCCTTGCCTGTCCTTGATACATTGAGTAACATTTAATAATTCTGTAAACTTCCCTTTTGTCCCACTCAGCCTGGCACTCACTGCAGGGGAGACTCCTCTGAAGTGGACATGACCAGGGGCACTTTAAGTGAGGAATAAGAGAACAGAAACCACCCCCCTAGGCAAATCTCCTATCCTAGGCTGCACACACTACAAAGTTAAGTTGGTCCTTGAGACATGACTCAGTCCAGACAGCTGCTATAATAGGGAGTCTGCATGCTTTCTGAGACACCTGGGGGAATGCAGCCTGAAAAAACCTCCTGATGCAGGACAAAGGAGAAGATGAAGTAAATTGATTCAAAACCTTGAATTTCAATTTTTTAAAAAGGACTCAGTGACCCAAATTGATTAATGTGTGTTTTTGGTCTGAAGAAAGAAAAGAAAGTATTTGTCACTTTAAAGGTACTGCCAAATATGGTCAATGTATAGAGTTTTAGAGGGAAAAAATGCTTTTTCCCTTTCCTGGAGCTTCTATGGTTTACAAACTTGTATTTTGATTGCTATTTAAGACTGTGGCAATACTAATGGACCCAGAATAATTTCATCATTCCAGTGAGTTGTTTAAACTATATAACATATTCCCCAGTCCCTTCCCCTGATTACCTTTAGAATTCACCCTAGCCTGTTGAGTGTTCAGAAGGTAAGGAAGACTGTTCCCCTCAGGCTTCTAGGGGTTACCCTGAGGGATTTCTAGCTTGGTCATTATTCAGTGAGCTTCTTGTTATCAATCAACTGATAATACTCTATTAACTTTTAGAAACCAGCATTTACTAAGAAGTTATACCAAGAAGAAGAGTTATAAAAAATCTCCCATCCTCAGTCACATCCTCAAATGATAAAGCACACTCTCCTTTTGCACATGCAAAGTTCCTGCGGAAAGTGAGTTTAAACTTAAAATACAATGAGAGAGAATTCATGAGACCAAATGATATCTTGTCCTAGAAGGCCTTTTATATCTTCATGAAGTTTCCTTTAGATATAGCTCTCCACTAAGCTTGGCAGATCAGTGCCATTCATTCTCATGTCTATAGCCACCATTTCTCTTCATCATAAGGGGTCACAAGTCTCAAGGTACCATCCTTTTAAAGGTGGACTGTCTTTCCAAGAGGGTCTGCAAGGACTTGCTTTGGAATTGAACCCAACTACTTTGGAGGACTCTGATACTGACTCTGATTGCTGGTGGGGACTCTAATGATTTTGATGGATATTCTAGTCACCTAGGTAGTATGTATACTTCCTCCACACAAAAATTCTTATTCATCTAAGATGGGAAAAGAAGAAATAGAGGTACCATGTGATCAAGACACATGGTGATTTTATAGATCAAAGGGAGGGAAGCTAGAGAAATTAAACTCCTATTCCCTGTCCAGCCACTCAGATAGTCCTTCTCACTCAACGACAACCTGATGTTTAAAACTTTTGTGTACATGCTCCTTTTCAGCTCAGTCTTTTCTAAACCATGTCTTTTTGGCTACAAAGCTATTAAAAATGCTTTTCATCATCACATAGTACTTTGAGTTATAGTGACTGAAACCCAGATTCTCCCAATTTAACATGAAGTCTCTTAGATTGATATCAGAAAAGGAATGTCTCAGTAGATAGCAGCAATTGGGCCCTTATTGGCCACCACCCCTTTTCCCATTACAACTGTTATAATTAAAATTACTAATCAAAATCAGAAGATTTTATATATATGCCAGAGTCCTAAAGTCAGGAAGACCTGGGTTCAAATTCTGCCTCTAATATATAAAACGCTATGTGACCTTGGTCAAGTCGCTAAACTTTTCTGTGTCCCAAAACAGTTCTCTAATTTGATTTTTACAAATGAGCTGAGGATCTGCTTTCACAGAGACAAATTCCACACCAAGTTTTTAGTTCTGCCTATGCATGTTAACATGAATTTGGTCTGGATCAGTAATTTTACTGCTGTATAGAACACTAGGTGAAGAAAGTCTCTCCCCCTATTCCAATTCAAATCCACCACTGATCTGCAACTTAATAGTCTTAGAGACCAACCTGGACCACTGAAAAATTAGATGCATTGCTTAGGTTCCACAGTCACTATGGGTCAGAGGTAAGAATTAGGCCCAGGTTTTTCTGACTTTGAGGCCTATTCTCTACACCAAGCTCTCTGTGTCTGTCTCTGTCTCTGTCTCTCTCTCTCTCACTATCTCTTTGTCTCTTCTTCTTCACTATCTCTCCCCATTCTGGTTCTCTGTATCTTTTTGTGTATGTATGTGTTTGTACACAACAAACATGACCAGTCAAGTGCTAAATCTTGACCAGTGTATTTTAACCAAACATTCTGTCATATACTATTTCTCTAGAGGAATTAGGATAAGCAGTTGGCTGCTTATGTTAGAAATAGCATTCTACATAGAACACACATTACCTAAATTGCTATCTATTATGTGCTATTGGAACCATAATTTTATGTTTAGAAACCTCTGCTTATCTCATTGAGATTTAACTTAATTTTTCATTTAAAAATGGAACTAAAATGACTAAGATATCCAATTAATATCTCAAGCAGACTTATATAGCTATGCAAGGAAATTCCACAAATACCTCCAGGAAGGGGAAACAAGGTAGTCTAGACTACACTGAAACCATTATATATCAGGTAGACAGTTCACTCCTGATATTAGAAAAAGAATATTACACATTGTTTGGTTAAAAACAGATTGCTGGAGATTTGGTGCCAGACCAGTTTTCTGTAGCCCTTTAAAAGTAGCTATTATATTTTAATGGCTACTTTTTAAGGAAGTTATAAAAATGGCTTGCAAATATTGTATAATCTCCACAAAAGAATCACAAAGTAGTTCATTTCTTCATCATTTTCTCTACCTCACAAAAGGCAGCTATGTGGTATAGTAGATAGAATATTAGACCAGTAGCCTAAAAGACCTGAGTTCAAAACCAGTCTCAGACTTTCCCATACAATCAATCCTATGTAACTTCTAGGCCTCAGTATTCTTATTTGTAACATTGGTAGTCATTAATAGCAGTTATTTCAGAGGGTTGTTATAAGGGTCAAATGAAAGAACACATATATGTGTGTATACTTATATATACACATATGTATGTATGTATTAAGAGCTCTGTAGATTTTACAGTGCTATTTAAATATTACTTCACTGAAGAAAAGAAAAAGGGAGTAGGGCTCAAAAATGTACACAAATTCATATCTAAATCATCAGTGAAAAAGCTGGCGTCGAGTTCTCCCTACGATCAATGAAATCCTTTGACATCCAAATCACTTTTCCACATAAACTATTAGGATAGACCTTACAAGATCATCTGGTCTACTTTGAACTGACATGAATTCCCTCTAAGGTATTCTGAACAGCAGGTATCCCAATTTTGTTTGAATGCCTTTAGTAAAGAGGAAGTCAATGCATAATAAGGAAATGTGGTCTGTGTTTCGATGCTTGAGTCGATATGTTTGTATAAACTGTTAGGAAATACTTTATTTAAAGATATATTCTGCTGTCCTGTATTTTATGCCCACTAGTCCCAGTTCAGTGCTATGGGAAAAGCTAAATGTCTAATCCATCTTCTACTTCAAGTATTTCAAAGAGATAACCTTTCTCCATTAATTTTTTTTTCTTTAGGTAAAACTTCCTTAGGTATTTTAATCTGTTCTCCTATGACATAGTTTTGACTTTACTATTCTACTTGCTCACCTCTAAAAGCATTTTAGCATTTCACTTTCCAAGGGTTGGCATCTACATTGGAGGCAGGACATCCATATATTCTAAGCATTATATCTTCATATGTAGAACATGTTTTCTCCATGTCAGTTTGGTGATGAGGATTTTCACTTACTCAGCAGAGTTATTTTTTTTACATTAGAAAATATATATTCTTGGGGCTGGTTCCTTTCTCTTAGACTCAGCTGTAATACAGTATCTAGCATGGGAAACTTGGGTTCAAATGTTACCTTTCAATTGTGTGATCATGTTCAAGTCATATAAAGTCTCAGATCCCTAATTTCCCTATGGGTAAAACATAAAAAGAATAATACTTACTGTATATACCTCACAGGGTTGTTGTAAAGAAATCATTTTGTACCCTTTAAAGTATAATACAAATGAGTTATTATTATTTTCCCAATATCATGATATCAGGCTCTAAAATTATACTTTAAGACAATGAGGGAAATGTTAATATTTTAGGAACATTGATTTAATAAACCACTTGAGTTAGATTTTTGTTTGATTAAGACAAGCTTATTGTTTATCCTTGTTTAAAAAGATTTTGGAGGGACTGGGGAGTTCAGATGGAAGAGTAGAAACAGGACTTCCACATGACTCCCGCTTCCACCCCCTCCAATTCATGTAAAAAATGACTCTAAACAAACTTTGTAGCTACAGAAGCCACAAAAAGACACAGAGAAGCTAACTTCTGGCTGAAGACAGTCCTTCAAGCCAGCAGGAAGGGGCCAGCCCAGCGCTCTGAGAGCCCAGCCCCGCATGAGCCTGGGTTTTAGCCTTAGGACAGCCACAACCAGTCCCTGGCTGGAGTGACTTCAGATCACCAGCAGCTGTGGCAGTTTCCAGAATTATCAATCCATAGATGCGAAGGACAAAGAGAGAGGTCACTGCAGTGTGGACTTTAGGAAACGGGAGTCCAGGAGAGCAGTCTGGCCTTTGCCCCCTAGAGGGAGAAATGGCTGAGGCGTGAAGGCAGGGAAGCTGCTGCCAACATGGCTGCTTCAAAGCTCCTGGCCTACAAGATTATAGGGTGACCAAGCAACCAATCTGAGGGATAATTGCTCTTGTTTTAACCTGCTTGGATCTGGATAACTATCTAGCACAGAGGTCCTGGGGTATGTCACCAGCTTGCCAGAGCATGTGGAGGCTTCAGAGAGGGCACCCAACTAATAGCTCCAGCAGCTGAGAAAACCCCAGTGATTGGGACAAAGCTTCCCTCTCTGGTAGCACAGTTCTACTGTGGCAAAAAGCTCAAAAGTCAAGTAATTGAGTGGCAACATAAGCAAATGAGGGAAGCAAGGCAAGCACAGCAGTCTGACTCTGGATTCATTTTTGGGGGACAAAAAGGGTCAGGGCATGGAACAGGAGGAAGACAGCAAAGTCAGAACTCCTGCACCAAAAGCTTCCAAGAAAAATATGAGCTGGTTACAGGCCATAGAGGAGCTTAAGAAGGATTTTGAAAACCAAATAAGAGAAGTAGAGGAAAAATTGGGAAGGGAAATGAGAATGATGCCAGAAAATTATAAAATGAACATCAACAACCTGACTGAAGAAAATAACACCTTAAAAATAGACTAAATCAAATAGCAAAAGAGGTTCAAAAAGCCTATGAGGAGAAGAATGCCTTAAAAAGCCAAACTTGCCAGATGGAAAAAGAATCTCAAAAGCTCACTGAAGAGAATCATTCCTTCAGAATTAGATTGGAGCAAATGGAAGCTAGTGACTTTATGAGAAATCAAGATACTATTAAACAGATTCAAACAAATGAAAAAATAGAAGGCAATGTGAAATATCTCATTGGGAAAACCACTGACCTGGAAAATAGATCCAGGAAAGACAATTTAAAAATTTTTGGACTACCTGAAAGCCATGATTAAAAAAAGAACCTAGAAATCATCCTTCAAGAAATCCTCAAGGAAAATTGCCATGATGTTTTAGAAACAGAGGGCAAAATAGAGTTTGAAAGAATCCACTGATCACCTCCTAAAAAAGATCTCAAAAAGAAAACTCATAGGAATATTATAGCCAGTTTCCAGAGTTCTCAGATCAAGCAGAAAATATTACAAGCAGCCAGGAAGAAACAATTTGAATGTTGTAGAAACGGAATCAGGATAACACAGGATCTGGCAGCTTCTACACTGAGGGATCAAAGGGATTGGAATATGATATTCTGGAGGTCAAAGGAGCTGGGATTAAAACCAAGAATCACCTACCCATAAAACTGAGTATTATGTTTCAAGGGAAAATATGGTTATTCAGTGGAATAGAGGACTTTCAAGCATTCTTGCTGAAAAAAGCAGAGTTGAATAGAAAATTTGATATTCAGATACAAGAAGCAAGAAAAGCATGAGAAGGTAAACAGGAAAAATAAATCATAAGGAAATTATCAAAGTTGAACTATTTACATTCCTATATGGAAAAACTAAAATTGTAACTTATGAAACTTTTCTCAATATGAGAATAGTTGAAAGGAATAGAAATGTGTACATATATGTGTATGTATGTATATGAATACATGTCAATATATATGTCTATATAGGAGGGTATATGGGCATATGAATACATATGTGAGTTTGTGTATATATGTGTACAGGTATACATAGACAGAGGGCACAGGACCAATTGAATAGGAAGGGATGATACTTAAAAGGTGAAATTAAGAGGTGAGAGAGGAATATAATGAGAGGAGATGGGGAGAGACAGAATGGGGTAAATTATCTCATATAGAAGAGGCAAGGGAAAACTGTTACAATGGAGGGGAAGAACAGGAATGAGAAAGGGAATGAATCAATCTTATTCTCATTGAATTTGGCTTAGGGAGAGAATGACATACACACTAAATAGGGTATTTCACCCTACAGGAGAATAGGGTAGAAGGGGATGACAGGGGGAATGAAGGAAGGCAGGCTGGGCGGGGAGAAAAGTTGGAAGCACCTAATTTTGAAAAGGGACAAGATCAAAGTAGAGAAAAGAACAAGTGGGGGGTGGGATAGGATGGAGGGAAATGTACTCAGTCTTTCACAATATATCCACTATGGAAATGTTTTGCATAGCTACACATGTACAACCTATATTGAATGGCTTATCTTCCCAGTAAGGGTGGGTGATGAGGAAGGAAGGGCAAGAATCTGGAATTCAAAGTTTTAAAATCAAATGTTTAAAAATATATGTTATTATTATTATTTTACATGTAACTGGGAAATAAGATATACAGGCACTAGGGCATAGAGATCCACCGTGCCCTACTGGAAAGTCAGAGGGGCCATGGGGGAAGATATGGGAGAGACCAGATTTGGGGAAGGGATATTCAGTGGGATCGCTGTTTTGGGGTGGTGGGTAGGAGAGAAATGGGCAAAAAATTTGTAATTCAAAATCTTGTGGAAATGAATGATGTAAATTAAAAAATAAAAAAGAGAGAAAAAAGATTTTGGAATGATTGGCATATTACATTTCCTTTATCACTTTGTAAGGACCTCAAAAAATCCTGTTCCTTTATCATAAAGGAATCTATTACTGTAATTTTATGTTATATCTACTTCTAGCATTTTCACTAGCATTCCTGGGACTTTTCCATTCTTAATATAGCACCCATTATAATAAATAAGCAATAAGAATATTATGTGAAAATTTGTACCTGAAAAGATTTAATAACTTTTATCTCAATGAGAATACTAATGGAAGTTGGTGTTATTAGTAATTTAATTTAATAATCACTTATTGGATGGCAAGGAACTGTTTATACCAAGATAACAAGCTTAACAGAGTCCCACTTTGAAGAGCCCACAGTTGAATGCAGTTGATATATACATACAACATAAGTGAGATACAGGTTAGAATGTGATGAATGCAAGAAAGGAATCCAGACAGAAATTTTGACCAAATACAGATTACATTCACTTTGAAGAGATTAACGTAGAAGATAACCCCTTGAGTTAGACCTAGAAAAAGATAAATATGTGGAGTCAGGACAGGGTAAGATGACACTGAGAAGAAGAAGAGAATGAAAAGAATTTTATATATTTATACATATATATATACATATATATAACATGCATAATATATTTATATATTCATGTAAGTTGTAAATGCCAGGCCTTCACCTTCATAATTTATTTTGCAGGAAATAAAAAGCTATTGAAGACTTTTGTGCAGAAAAAATAAATAGCACCAGTGCATTTGACAAATTGTTTTGATAGCTATACAAAGGATAGAGTGGATAATAAGGAGACTAGAATTAGTTTGGAGGATATTAAAATTCTGCAGATGAGAGGGTAATGATGGCTGAGCCTATACTTAGTCAATATGCATAATAAAAATACATAAAAACTTTGGAAAATTATGGACTTTTATAGAATAAGTATTACTTTTCCCTTACAAAATATTAATTTTAATTACATACACAGGTGAAGTAGTACTTTAATTAGATTTTTTTTTGCTTTTTGGAGGGCAATTGGGATTAAATGACTTGCCCAAGGTCACACAGCTAGTTAAGTGTTAAATGTCTGAGCCCACATTTGGACTCAAGTCCTCCTAACTCCAAGCCTTCGCTCTATTCACTCCACCACCTAGCTGCCCTTTAATTAGCTTTCTAATGAGAAACAGTCAGAAGCTAATAGTATGTTAAAAGATCAAACGGTGTTAGTCCTATGGGTTAATGCTGAAAATTTTAAAATTTCTAACTTTAGATCTAACTTGGAAATAAAATAACTAGCTCTTCTCATCTACCATACAAGGTTTGGCTTAGTAAAAACCTAAGGGATTTCTGACATTGTGGCTAGAGAAGATTAATTATTTTTCATGATATTCCTAGTTATTTACCATAATACTACATGGAAACATGGCCCCGTGCCACATACAGACCTGTTCACATTTCAAATTTGCATTCTTATAAATGGATGTGAAAAGAGTAAAAGATTGAAACAATCTTTTCAAAATACAGATAAAATGCCCACTTATGTCAAATCAAAATTCTTTACAAATAAACACCTTGGCCTGAGATCATTCATTTTCCTGGAGTACATTGCAGAAAGCCTCTGAATCTTCTTATCTTCCTCTCTCTCCTCCACAAAGAGGTAGAATAGTGGAGTTGTGTTTATTTTTGTTTTGCCCCTTCCTCATTTCATTCACTTAACATTTGAGACACACATATTGCTTGTGTGCAGAGCTCATATTGCAGTAGGGCTGCTTTGTTAATGAAGCATGTCATTTGATAGATTGCTATTTTATGACCCATTCTTGCTAACTAGGTGCTATACTCAGTTGTTTCTACCTGTTTAAAGAGTACAGATGTTATCAAAACTCTCTATATTCCAGTACCCTGTGGCAAAATCTCAATTACTCTTCCCAGTTGTAGCTGGCATTATAGTCAATGTCCCTAATATGGAGAAAAATACCTGCCAACTTGTTGATTCCTAGTAAGAGACAGCATTTGCTCAAATAGTTTATCTCCATTCTTTAGATATATTTCACCTATTTATTTATTATTTCTTTATCTATTTATCTCTCTATTGATCTATCAATTTATCTATCTACTATAGAAGTATAATCCTCAAATAAAATGGTGTAGGAACTGAATTACAGTCACAAGATAACAGAATACTTGGCCTTTAGCTCTTTCTTAACTTACTGTTAGTGTATTCCCCTAAGGTAATATCCAATTTATCCTGTATCTATACAATCATTTTATTTTATCTCACCCATTAGATTCTAAGTAACTTGAAAGCAGGCAATTTTTTTTGCCTTTTTTATATCTCAACTACTTAGAACAGTTTCTGTCTTGTAGGAGATACTCAACAAATTCTTGTTGACTTGATTTGATTTGTCTTGTAATGAAGAGAACAATAATATCATCAGGGCTTAGAGACTCAACTCAAATTAGGGTCATGTTGGAAAGAAAGTTTACCTTGTTTAGCTCTTTCTTTTACATGGTAATAGTTCATTCTTTGACCTTATTCAGAATTGGAGATAGTTTGATGGGAAAGCTAATTAAGATAGTACATGGGTAGAGTCTGTTGAAAAATAATGATTTCTGACTATACGCACATTCATTCTATGGGGATATTGCTAACTTTGAGAGAAATTGCCATTTTGGCTATTTCTTCTCTCTCACAATAGGTACTGAAACTAAATATAGAATGATTTATTTTTCAAATATGTCACATCACTTAAGTTTTACTAAATTCCTTTCCAATAGATCAAATTTGAAACAAATATAAGAAAGGGGTAGAAATGGGTACCAAAGGGGCTAGTACTTGCTATTCTTTTGTTGAAAAACAAGGAGAATTAAGAAGTTATTTGCATTATTTTTTAAAAAAAGATTGAAGGTAGAGAATGACAGAAAAAAATATTATAATAGACCATGTCTTGGCCAAAACAAAGAAGTTCTCAGTTTGGGGAGGAATTTGTTAATTGCATTCAGTAAAACAATATCATAATTCATGATATTTTACAGAGAAAATCAGAGGTCTGTTGATATCATTTCTACACAGTCATTTAACTTAATTAAATTTGTCAATTGAGAACTTAAATCATCAGAGAAGATTTTTTTTTTACTTTTTAAGGAAAAGATAGAGATGATTGTATTCCCAAATAGCTCTATGTATAAAAAAAATTTATTCAAATTAGATTGAAAGATAAGTAAAACAAAACATTCCATTATCAATAATCTTTTAGAAGATTGAAAAGGGAATATTTAAATCTCACTGCCATTGTTATTTCATGTCTCTAAGTATTCCTAAAATGTTACTGAAACCTATTTTCCCTCAAGTCACTGTTCTTAGTCATAATTTTAAATTTTAGTTTTACAGTGAGTATTCCAGCTTCACTCAAAAGCTTACCTCAAAATGAACAGACTGATTAAAGTAGGTAATGCAGGAAAAGAAAAAAGAGAAAAAAGAACAGAGATGATTATGGGTCTAGAAAATCTAACAGTGAAGATTTTTTTAAAACTAAATGTACATTCTAAGTATAAATATATAGTTGGGCCAATCTACCCTCAAGGAGGTAGTATAATAACTAGAGTAAAAAATATGAAGGACATAAACACCAATGAAAAAAGAATTATATAGTGGCCCAAAGGTTTAGGTAAGTGAAATAGTATGAAATTAAAATGAGGTTGAGTATTAAGGGAAGATTTTCAGTATCGAGGACTGTTAGCACTTTAAAACAAGTTTTTCCAGTAGGAGGTGGTAAACCCTTATTTCAGTTACATAAGATAATTCTGGAGCTGACAAGAAAACACTAAGGAATATCAAAGACTAACTCTACTTCTTCAGTGAAATTAAGAAACACACAAATACATGTATATGTATGTATGCATATGTATGTACATGTGTTTTATGTAACATAGAGATATAAATACATATTATGAGAATATGTATTTGTAATAGACAAATTGGACTACTATTTCACCAGGTTTTCCTGGTTTTAAGTCCAACTTTCTATCTATTTATCACATTGTGTTTGCATGTGTATACATACATACATATACATATAATACTTAGAAACAAATGTCTTTATGGTAAATATATGCTGTTGTGTATATATATGTACATATGTATACATGGATATGTCTGTATCTGAATATATAATAAATGTGTATAAAAACACAACTACATATAATATGCATATATATCATTAAGAAATACCTATTTCTAGTTTCTAATCTCTAAAGAGTTTATTTCTTCTTATGAAACTATAGTGACAAAAATGTTTAGCCAACTATTTTTAGTAATGTAAATGACTGTAGAGCAACAACTTATGAGAATCATAAGCAAATTTGAATGAAATCACATTTTAAAGTAGACAGTGTGAATTTGTTTCTTATAATATGCAAGAGTGGGTAACCAGTGGCCCTCTAGATTCTCAATTGTGGTCCTTTGATTAAATCCAAATTTTACAGAACAGCTAGATGATGGGGATATAAAGACAAAAATAAAATACTGCTAGCTTTCAAAGGTCCTCACAATTTGCTGTCGGGATACATACATAATTAATCAACTAACTTTTTTAAATAAGATTTTATTTTTCCCCAGTTGCATGTAAAAACAATTTTTTAACATTCATTCTTTTTTTTTTTAAGCAATCAGGGTTAAGTAACTTGCTCAAGGTTTCATAGCCAGTTATTTCTGGGTGTGGTGCTGAGTGTCTGAGCCTGGGATTCGATCTCCAGGTCATCCCAACACTGGAGCCGGTACTCTTACTCACTGAGCCACCTGGCCACCCCTAAGCAATTGGGGTTAAGTAACTTGCTCAAGGTTACACAGCCAGGTGTTTCTGGGTGGGTGCTAAGTGTCTGAGCCCGGGATTCGATCTCCAGGTCATTCTGACACGGGAGCCAGTGCTCCTACTCGCTGTGCTACCTGGCCGCCCCAACATTCATTCTTAAATATTAAATTTTTTCTTAAAGAGCCTACCATAATGGTCAGACACTGAGTGCAGTCAAGGAAATCACATATAAAATCTTTGCAAACTAAAAAAAGCAAATGCAAGTTAACAAAATTTTTCTGTGAAATCTGGATTTAGTCAAAGAGCCACACTTGAGGACCTAGAGGGCCACATGTGGCCTCAAGACTACAGGTTCCCAACCCCTAATATAGAGTCAATGATAACTAATATTTAGGTCAATGATACACTTGTTTTGAGACTTGTGAGATAAATAGTAAGAGAGTTCTTCAAATTTCATCTTCTTAAAATTAGTCACAAGAAGTGATAAACTAGCCTTATCTGTGGTCATAAGTTTAATATGTCGGAGCCACTGGGCATTTGGCCAAGAAGAGTCATTTGGGGGAAAAAAAGAATTTTAGCACTTTTCCTAGAGTATCCTAATGCCCACTGAGACACAGCCTACTTGCCCAAAATTGAATTTTTAAGGCCTGCTTTGTGGAGGTCATTCATGAATTACAAGTTTTTGTATAGTCTGTTATTTTAGTATAAAAACACATAGCACAGAAAAGAAGTATAGACCTTTTGCAATTTGTCTTCAAGTTATCTTTCCCTGCAGATTTTACTGTACTCCCCTTTATATTCTCCACATTTATAAAATTGGTTTACTTGTACTTGATATTTACATTTCTATGATTTTAAATATTCTGTTCTCCAAGCCTAGAATGTTCTTGTCTTATCAACTAACTTCGTTTTAAGATTAACTGAAGTTCCAGCTACTACTAAAGGTCACTCCTGTTACTACCAGTTGTGAGTTCTCTAAGAGAAACAAAGTTACTTTACTTTTACTTTTTTAATTTGTAAAGACTTTATATATGTTTTATTTCCTTGACTGTACTCAGTGTTTGACCCCATGGCAAGCTCTCTTTAAAAAAAAAAAAAAGCTAATTTTTGAAGCTTAATTTTAAAGAATGAAAGTTTAAAAATGTTTTTACATGTAATTGGGGAAAAAAATGAAATCCTATTTTAAAAAAGTTAGTTGATTCATTATGTATGTTTCCCCACAACAAATTGTGAGAATCCTCAGGGCTGGTATTATTTTATTTTTGTCTTTGTATCCCTAGCATCTAGCTCAGGAAGAGCTTAATAAATGGAATCCAAATGAAATGATTGAGTCCCCTGACCCATAACTCTTGCTCCCAACTCAATGCCTTTTCTTCAGTATCTCAGCCATTTCTCCTAAAAAGCAAAATCATTGAGGCAACTACAATGTCTTATTTATTTTTTAATCTTTTGGCCAACAGAAAATTTTGCATGTAGTAAAAGCACACAATGAATAAATGACTGTGAAGAATATTTTAGGTAAGGAAATTTATATTTGTTTTAATGTCATTTTGGCTTTTTATTTTTGAGGTTTCCTTAAACTTTCATCTGCCTATTTTAAACAAGGAAAGGAATGGATAGAGATGAAGGTAACTTTGATAGATTAAAATATGTAGGTCAGTACATTTTGCCTTTCTTATCAAAATTTGTTCATATTGTCACAAGGGGTAAGGGAAACAAAGTTGGAAGTTATTAGAAGAGACAAGTTATATGAATGTCCTGGAAAGTCTTTTACTCCCCTTTTTTTCTATTCCAAAATAATACTACAAGTTTCTTATTAATCAAATAAATCCTATTTGTTTATTCATTTGTTTTTGAACTGTGATTAAGTTTTCAGAGAATTCAGTTCTTTAGTTCTAGGAAAAATGCAAACACATTTTCTTAACAGCAATGTTATTTCCTTTCCCCAAAAAATCAAACCAAACCAAAAACAAAACAAAACAACCCCCCTCCCCCCAACAAATGCTACATTGTCATTTTTTGCTGTTCAGTCATTTCTATTGTGTCCTACTCTTCATGACCCCATTTGGGGTTTTCTTGGAAGATAGTGGAGTGTTTTGCCATTTCCTTCTCCAGCTCAATTTACAGCTGAAGAACTGAGACAAACAAGGTTAAATGACTTGCCCAGGGTCACACAGCTAATTAGTGTCTGAGGCTGGATTTTAACTCAGGAAGATGAATGAGTCTCCCTGATTTCAAGCCCAGTGCTTTATTCAACCACCTAGCTGCCCTACATTTTTCTTTTACTTATGATCAATGGTAGAGATACAAAAAGTGTTAAATTTTAAATGAGATTTGCATTGACAAGAGATCATTGTGGTTAACTGTGGTCCCCTTGGGAGACTTAAAAATCTGTAGTGGGAACTTTTTACTCAAAATGATTATTTATTACTTGTACAGATAAAAAAAATTTGTCAGCCTATGCTATGTATTCTAACCAAGAAGCCATAGCATTCTGACTTGAATTTATGTTTTGTAATTCAACCTTCTTACCAGCCGCCACATTAATTAGAATTGTCACCTTTGGACCCTGACCCTGAACTCACAGCTTTCCATTCTTCTTCTCTTACCTTTATCATAACAGGTTTTAAGCAGATGGTTGACATCTCTCCTTTCAAATGGCTATACAGAAGATGGGAATCAGTCTAATTTTCACACATTCAGCTATACTTTGTGACCATTAATGTGAAAATTTATGTGAATTTTATTTTTGCATCTCACAGAATCATTGACGGAGAGATAAAAGGCACCTGAGAAAGCATCTAAAATAACCTCTTCATTTTACAGATGGGGAGACTGAGGCCCAGAGAAGCTGAATGACTTACTCATGGTAGTAAGACTCAGAGGCTGGATAGGTCCCTACATCATCCTCTGCCTTGAGGGCCTTTGCCCTTTCTTCTGTACTAATCTGCCTCTCTCTTTAGCAAAATAGTAATCCTGATGAATTCATTAGAAGCTTCTCTTGTTAAAAGCAATACTCACAAGAAGTCTTTTCAAACCTCAGGAAACTGGATTTCAATCCAAATTGTCACTCTCTGAGAGGAGTGATTCTCTCCCCACTCTTCTTTTTGTGTAACATGTTCATTAGGGCCTCTGGTATACAGCTGGGCTTAGGATCACTTCTAAGGTGTTAAAAGTGAAATATGGATAGAATAATGAAGAGTGAAATGAGCAGAACTAAGAGAATGTTATATACTATAACAAAAATAATGTTTTAAGAACAACTCCAAGTCATTTTGACTAGTACAAATACCCAAATTAACTACAAAAAAACCTATAAAGAACCTATCTGCATTCAGAGAAAGAATTGATAAATAGATGTATGTATAGATTGGTTTTAATAGGTAGACAGGCAGAGAGAGAGATTTGTATCTTATGGTAGTCATCTCTAGGGCAGGAGGGAGAGAAAAAAAGAAAGTTACATGATAACTTTATCTTTTTTCTAATCTATATTATGGAAAGAGAGAGGAAAGAAAGAAAGAGAGAAAAAAGAAAGGAAAGAAAGGAAGGAGGGAAGGAAGGAAGGAAGGAAGGAAGGAAGGAAGGAAGGAAGGAAGGAAGGAAGGAAGGAAGGAAGGAAGGAAGGAAGGAAGAAATAGAAAAAAGGAAGAAAGAAAGAAAAAAGGAAGAAAGAAAGAAATATAAAGAAAAAATGAAGGAAAAGAAAAGAAAGAAAATCAAACTAGGAGGGGAAGACAATCAGGGTTTCAGGTCAAAAGAGAAACTATTTATTATTCTAGGGGATTCAATATTTTCCCATTGAAAACTCAGAGACTTACATTTGTGTTTTAACATGTCACAGGATATGAGTCTATTTATTTTATTATTATGTTTTTTCTTTCCCATTCCACCCCTACTGAAGTTAAAAAAAAAACAATTTTCTGACAAGAAAAAGAACAATAGTCCAGCAAAGCAAATTATTACATTGATGATGGCCAAAAACACATTTCATGTCATTTTGGATTTTTATCTTATCAACTTCCTTATAAGAAATAGATAGTGTGATTCATCTTCAAACCTCTGAACCTCTGATTTATTTCATCAATTATTATTACATTTTTAATTGTTATTGCATTTATAAATATTGTAAAGTCTTTAAAAGATGTTTTTCTTTATGATGTCTCTGTTCTCCTACTTCTGCATCAGTTCATTGAAGTTTTTCCAGTTTCCTCTGAAACTGCCCATTTCATTATTTCTTGTGGCATGAAAATCTGTTACATTCAAATTCTAAAATTTGCTTAGCTATGTCAAAATAGGTGGGTATTCCATTCCTCGTTTTCCAGTTTAAGGTTACTATGAAAAAGCTACTATAAATATTTTTTGTACGTATAGATCCTTTTCCTCTTTAATCATTTTGGTGCATAGGGGCTAGTTGCTCTATTAGAGGTGCTCACAAATATTTGTGAGGAAAACTTCTTATGATTAATAACTAAATATATACAAACACAGAATTCATTAGGGATCTTGGGATTTGAATGGGATGTAGTCTAGTTATAAATAACAGAGAGAAGGATCAAGTGTTGGCAACATATGTTAAGAATGCATAAGGAATGAAAAGCAGGGATGCAAACCCACTGTTGGGAACCCAGAAATGGATGCAGTTGAGAGTGGGGGATCTTAAACCCTAGCACATCTGTGGATAGAAATGCCATAACCAGATTTTCAGATGGTAAATCCAGAAACAATGAAGGATACCTGGTATGATGAGGAAAGGAGACCAGCATGAAGGAGATGCTCAGTACTTCATAGGATATCACTCATAAGAGTAAAGGAAAACATTCTTCAGGACCTCAAGTACCTACATATTGATGGATAAAGCATGAGTCCAAATAAAGTGAATTTAAAATTCTAATGGAGGGAAATAAACATATGAAAGAACAATGATTGCGTTTGACTCAATACAAAGAAATAGATATAAAGGTGGCAGAGAGACACTCCATGTCAAGATTTCTACCTGAATGTAATCCATAGATTTGAATGAAAGTGCAATGAAGAGCATTTGAGTTAGAACAAAAGGAGAGAGATAATGCTTCTTGAAAAACAGAAATGATTTTACAGGAATAAACCACCATAGTGGCCACACAAAATTTTGGAGGAAATGAATAATGAATTTCTGAAACAAATAACTCAACTCTCTCAGAGAGAAAATGTTATAATGTATCATTGTGATTAGGATATTCAACCACCCAGAAATCTACTTTACATCTGCTTCACTTGAAAGCAGAACATCTGATAAATACTTGCCTTCATCACTGTTTCATCTCTTAGACGGTAAAGGAAATGGAAAGTCTATTCCATGCCAAATTCTGATGTGAAAATAACAGGAACAATGGAAGAAAGTCCATTAAATTCAGTCAAATTCAGCAATAATATTTCCTTCCCATAGAGTACTTTCAATTTTGCTAGACACATTACATATAACCACTTATGTAAGCCTCATAATAACCTTATGGAATAGGTACTACAAATGTTATCATACCCATTTTAAAGGTGATGAAAGAGCCCAGAAAGCTTAACTAATTTGCCCGGGGACACACATAAGTATAAAGCAAAATTTGAATCCAGGTTTTTCCAACTCCATGTTAAACAGTTTTATCAACTATGTGTTGCTGTCTTTAATGCATAGAACACTGTGTGAGGCACCAGGAAGATACAAAAATAAATATGACATAGTTCCTGACTTCAAACATTTATGGTCTAGTAGGATGGAATGACAAATATATTAGTAATAATACAAAATAAAGAATGTTTTATATATATATATATATATGATGTTTATATACATAATGTTTTAATAATTTTTCATTTTCCCACTTTTGTAGATTAAAATACTGATGTTCAAATAAATTAAGAGTAATGCTGATTGTCAGAAGGCTATTAAGTGGTAGAAAAGGGAATTCAATTTG
>NW_027186523.1:26944785-26978513 GCF_028583685.1 Petaurus breviceps papuanus
CTGATTGTCAGAAGGCTATTAAGTGGTAGAAAAGGGAATTCAATTTGACAAATATCTAATAAAGTTGTTTACTCGTACGTTGAATTAGTCATATGGACAGGGACAGGTGCTAGAGATGCACAGTTCTAGGTGCTAGGATTCAAAGTTGGAAAATGACTCAATATGACTCACCCTTAACAAACTTATGATTTAGTATTTAGACATTATAAAGATAGCTTCAATAAGAGCTAGAACATTACTCATTATGGAAAATCAAAAAGTCATGAGTATTTAAAGAGAAAGGGATTATCTCTAGCTGTGATGATCAGTGGAGGCCTTGATTAATATAAATAACTGATGAAGTAAGTAAAGAACATTCACAAAATGGAAGAGGAGCTATATAACTAGGAAGATTATAAGACTGGCATAAATCTGTAAGAATAGTTTTAGCCAGGCTACTATCTAAAATAAGTTGAGGCTTGCAAAAAAAAAAAAGTTTTAGGTATGTTTAGATCAAGAGGAATAATTAGGTAAGTACGTTCATTGGGGTGGATGATATTATGTTGAAAGAGAACAAAAACAGTTATAACTATCCAAATTCAATTTTGTCTCTATCTTCTCTGTAAAGGAAAATGATCTTCATATGCATTGGGAAGGATAGAATAGCAATGGTCAAGTGTCATTTCTGTAGAGAGTTTTTAAAAAGTGCTATATAAGGTCCAGAGGCAGGCATGGGGATAAATCAGTTGTTGAATAAGGATATGAGCTTCCCTCATCCCTACCCCAGTTTCTATCTTCCTTCTTGACTATTTTATGGCATTTGATTCTACTGAACGACGCCAACTTCTTCATATTCTCTCATATAGAATCCCACATAACTGTTTTCTTCAGATTCCATTCTTATATCTCTAATTGCTCCTTTACAGTCTTCTTCACTGATTCTTTTTCTAGATCTCATCCTTAAATGTAGGCCCTCTCCAAACCTCTATCCTCTGTCCTCTTCTCTCTTTTATCCATATTCCTCTGTCACTTGGTGATTTTATCTCTCTTACTCTCATAAACTTCAATTCACCACTTTTTTACAAGTGATTTTCATATCCTCATTTCCACCTCTGACCTCCATAAGAACACTGAAATTCAACTTTCTTCTGCACTTCTCCATTTGGATGTTTTCCCAAAGCCTCACAACATGTTCCAAAATGACCTCATCACCTCCCCCCAAGCCAATCAATTCCCATCTCAGTTGATCATTTTTACTCTTCTTCCCTGTCATGGAGTCTCAAAACTTAGTAGGCATGTAATGGAAAGAGAAGGGGATTTAGAAACAAAGAATCAGGAGTCAAATCCTAACTGGTCCTTATCATCAATATAACCTTGGGTAACTCACTCAAATCTATTTGAGTTTCAGATTTCTTATCTACAAATGAGAATATTGGACTAGATAGTCTTTAAAGTTTCTCCTAGCTTAAAATCCTATGATACTAGAAGGAATTTTTTTTCCCCCTTATTAACTAAGGCTACCTCAGGAGGCAATAGATTGCCTTTTGCTGGAGGTTTTCAAATGGAATTGGATGACTGTTGTCCAGTTGTTTCAGTTGTATCTGACTCTTCATGACCCCATTTGGGGTTTTCTTGGCAAAGATACTGGAGTGATTTGCCATTTCCTTCTGCAGCTTATTTTATAGATGAGGAAACTGAGGCAAAGAGGGTTAAGTTACTTGCCCAGGGTCACACAGTTAGTAAGTGTCTAAGGCCAGATTTGAACTCTGGTCTTCCTGACTCTAGACCTGGTACTTTATCTACTCTGCCATCTAGCTGCCCAGCTATTTGTTAGTGATGTTAATTTGTGAATTTAATGAGGAAGGGTTCTGTCATTCTTCTGTCCTTCTTTTCCATATCTACTGCTATCACCCTTGTTCAGGGTTTTATTATTTGTATCTAGGATTACTATGATAAACTGGTCTCCATTCTTCCATCCTCCTAATCCATTCTCTTCATCATTCTAGTAACATTCCTAATGCAAAAATCTGATCAAGTCATTCTTCTGTTGTTGTTTTAATCTTCTTTGATTCCCCTTTGATGGAAGAAAAAATACAGACTTCCTAACTTTGTCTTTAGCATACAAACTTTGCATTCAATCTACCTTTCCAGTTATATTTAATCCAACTATCCTTTGTACACTCAGGTTTTGAGCCAACTGGACTACTAATAATTCCCTAACCCTTTTTCTCTCCTTACTCCTTGTGTTTTTGTACCCTCTGCCTCCTGCCTGGATATGACTCATTCTATACCATTAAGGTATAAAGTTGGTATCCTCATCCTTCAAGATCCAACTCATATCACATCTCCTTTATAAAGCCCTCCTTGATCTTCCTAAGTAGATGTAATCCCTTGCTTTGCAATCTTTCATCCTTCTTTGTTTGATCTCTCCATGTGTTTGTTTATCAGATTCTAACTTGGATTTTAGTTCTATACATTTCTCCTCAGCCTACAACTAATATATTAACTCTTAGGAACTATGTTCTATTGTCTTTTCTTTCTTTCATATCCCTAGCATCTAGCACAGTATAATACATATAGTAGAAGTTAATGATTTTTAAACTGATTGAAGACTGGATCATGCCAGACTTCTTTTTTGGGGGGACAGAACTAATATATATTTTATATTTTGAGAATGCCATAGTATTATTTCATCTTGTCTTCACCAAAGCACTTGGCAACAAATCTCATTATGTCCTGATGGAAAAATAGAGAAATGTGGACTAGGTGACAATATATTTAGATGAATTTATAAGTGTCTGAATGACTGTAGTGAAAGAATGTTGACTAATGGACATGTCAGTCTAGGGGAAGTTTTTAGTAGAAAGCCTGAGGGCTCGTTCCTTTGTCTTACTCTTGTCAACATTTTAATCAATTACTTGGATGAAACTGTCACAGAGATGATTATCAAATTTCAGATGATTCTTCATTAGAAGAGACAGTTAATGTATTATGTGACATAATCAGAATCCAAAAACATTTTAATTGGTTTATTGATGGGCCAAATTTAAAAATATGAAATTTAATAGGAATGAATATGAAATCCCTCTTTTTGAGTTCAAAAAAACAATAATATAATACAGGGCAGGGAAAAATTGACTTAGCAGTTACTGAAAAAAAAAGATTTGGGTGATTTTAGTTAGCTGTGAATTCAATATGTGTCAACATATAGTGTGATATGACTATCAAAAGAGCTACTGTCATCTTACATCCGTATTTCAGTAGATTCATGATTTCAATGATGTGAGCACTTCCTCTATCAGTGCATGTTGCAATCTATCTCTGCCTTCTCTTTACACAACTTTTTTTCTTCATAGCCTTCCAAAAATATTTTATAGACCACATATATGGTAATGGAGACTTTTCTTCATGTAAATAATAATAATAATTATTATTATAATAGCTAACATTTGTATAGTGCTTGCTATGTATCAGTTAGTGTGCTAATAAGCACTTTACAATTTTATGTGATTTGATCCTCTCAACAACCCTGGGAGGTAAAAATGCTACAATTACCCTCATTTTACAGATGAGGAACTTAGGTAGGCAGAGGCCAAGTGACTTGTCCAAGGTCACATAGCTACACTAGTAGCCGATAAGCAAACACCAACAAGTCTCTGAGGCTGGATTTGAACTGAAGTCTTCATGACTCCAGGCTTTATGTTAACATTTTGTAGATTCCACTTAAATTCTTAGTTAATTCTTCTGTTATCCATCGTTCTTGTTCCACAATAGCCTAACTCCAGAGGCAGCTTGATGACTCAGTGGAGAGAGTGCTGGGCCTGGTGTCAGGAAGACCTGAGTTCAAATCCAGCCTCAGACACTTACTGTAACCCTGGCACATAGTAGGCAGTATAGAAATGTGTATTCCTTCTCTCTTTTCTGATTATTCACTATTTTCATGGTGTGTTTTATAGCAATGCTTCACTGCAAGTTATCTTTGGTAATATACTGGTTCCTAATTACACATTCTATTTATCTTCCCATTGTCCTTTAGATTACTTGCAATTTTGATTTTTCTGAGGTGATGGTATTCTTTGATTCAAACCATAGGAGTAAATAGGTAATTAAAAGATGAATTTTTGCATCAGAGAGCAATCTGAATAATTGGAAGAATTTCTGTCTTCCAGCTCTATACCATTCTGTTCTTCTCCTATCCAGTTCTGTGCCTGCCTCATTGTTTGTCTGCTTACATAGATGATTTTGTATGAGAACAAAAAATCACAGTCATACATTTGGCTAAGTGATCAAAAGAATATAAAACCCTATTAAAGTTAATTTTTGTTGATTAAGAGAATTAATTAGGTAGGGTAAAATAAAGCCTTAAAGATTCTCCTCCAAAAATGCAGTTCCTGTGAATATTTTTAAATCATTCAGGACTTCTTGATAGATATCGTCATAAGGATAACTTTGGTCAATGATTCTGTGGTTGTCATATCAAGTTATATATAAAATGAAAATGCATGATCCCCAAAGTGTTCATCACTGTCACAAGGATACATGCACATTCATTCTTTTTGTCCTCATAGGGCAGAACTAGAAACAATGTATGGAAAAGAGATAATCAGATTTGGGCTTGATGTAAGGGAAAATTTAACAAGTAAAGCTAGAAAGAAAAGTGGATTGAGAAGATTTATGAAGTAGTGGGTTCCTCTAACTAGAAGTCTTAAAAATAATTTAAATGACAAAAATGTTGTGAGATGTTGAAGGGGGAATTCCTGTACAGCTAGAGGTACAAGGTCAGAGACAGAAAGAGGGACATGGTAGAGGGATGGCCTCTTCCCTTCTATCTCTGTGATTTTTTGAATTGGTATTGCCAAATGTGTTTGTGTATGTGTGTGTGAATGTGTGTATGTGAGTGTGTGTGAATGTGTGTATGTGAGTGTGTGAAGAGTGTGAGTGTGTGTATGTGCATGTGCGTGAATGTGTATATGTGAGTGTTTGTGAGTGTGTGTGTGTGTGTGTGTGTGCATGTAGCCCATCTCTTGAGGTAATTCATCAGTACATATATCTTCAATAATGCAAATCATAGGATGCATTCACCAAGAGAGGTGTAATTTTATACTTATGAAGTTCCTGTTGGAACAACTGAAGAAATTAGGGTGTCTGTTTTGCAGAAGAGTAGACTTATGGGAGATATCAAAGCTATCTTCAAATATTTAAAAGATGATAACATAGAATTCACGGTTAGATTCTGTCTGCTTGGCCCCAGAGGGCAGAACTTTGACCAATGAGCAGAAATGATAATATCATTTAAATGGGCTCACTATAAAGAACTTCCAAATGAATTAGTTTTATTTACAAGTAAATTATCTGTCTCATTAGATGATGGATTCCCTGTAATGAAGTGTATTCAGGCAATGGCTGAAATACCCTTTATTGGGAGTATTAAATGGTGGGGGTAAGGAATTTATGGATAGAAAAGTTATATGAATTACAGTAACACTGAGGTCCCATTCAACTTTAATATTCTCTGAGTTTATTATCTTTGAGCCTGAAGCTTTCTGGTAAGTTTTATGTTTTGCAGTTTCTACTAATATAAAAATGGATTTGAATATGGTCCAGTTCAGTCTAGTCAAGGAGTATCCATTGTAAAAATAATGGATTAAGTGACTTCTCCTGGTAAATTAGAGGGGGGGTGGAAAGGAAGGTAGGAAAGATGATATAACTAGTTTTTCAGGCTATTGAAACATGCACAGACATATAGGGAAGGATAAATTGGATTTTTTGCTTTGTTTCAAACCATTGGCTTTTTGTCATTTTAATGGTGAACATTTTATGAAATATGATTTATCTGAATGCTTGTGCATAGTATATTTTCAACTTGTAACAGATAATTTTAAAAAAGATATACTTATTATCAAGTAGATTTTATTATATTATTTGGATCCATAAACAATAGGAAGGCAGAGCTATCCTGAGGGACCCTTGTCTATACAGGGAGTCCAAATGGTCACTATGTTCTAGCTTCTCCTAAGCCAGAATATATCATTTTGTAGGGCTCATAAGAAGAATATTACTTCTCAAGGGATAAACCAGGAGACCTGTGTCCTACTCTTGAGAAAAAGTTCATTTGGAAGAACAGTATTCTATATAATGGGAAAGCTCTCCCTAAAATTTATACTTCTTTCAGTTTGATGGGTTCAAGAAATAGGTGAATGCTTAGCTAACCATCCAAGAGAATATTATTTCATTGAGGAGAAATATAAACATTGAGAAATATGAATAAGAGTCTTTTACAATTCATACTCAATGACCAATAGTTAAATGCTTTTTGTGTATAGCTGCAATAAAATTTTGTACTCTGGTTTCTTGTCCTAGGCAAAATTGTGAAGGGAAATCTTTCCATGGTATTCCTTTTCTCTCTCTTTTCCTTGCCTTCCTTAAACTCATTTAGAGGACCTCCCTGAGACACCCATCCCATTTCAATGAGAAATAATCTTATGTTGCCTCCTGGCTCCCCAGACCTCAAAATTGGGGCCCAGGGGAGGAGTAGGCATGGGAGGAGAGCAATCCAAACTCCATATGGTGTCCCCTCTTTTTTTCCCTCACTGCCTCTTTATCAAAACTACTTATCCTTTGTCCTATCCCTTCAATAAACTGGGTTGAAATGAGTTAACCCTGAAGGAGTTGCTCAGAATTTTAACTACCTAGGCAAGTTTCTGGAAAAGCATTGATACCACTCAATTTATACTATGCAATTTAATTTTACTGTCTTTTCTGATCTTGTTCTTGTGCTCTGATCCGGCAAATTTGGTACCTAGATTGGCTTATATGATTCTTCTTGAGTCATAGCCAATGGTAGATTTTTCAGTTCTGAGAAAATCCCAAAAGTATATTCTAAAGTGATTCATTCAAGCTGGCTAGCAAGAAAACTGTATACAAGGTCCATAGGCCTGTGATTAAATCTAGTTCAGATTATTTGTCAAAGTCAGCCTCTAGAAGTCTATTTTTTTTCCCTAAAAGAATAAAGCTACATCTATGGGAATTTGTGAATTGTGTATTGAAGTAGGATATAAAATCCTGGCTGAACTAGTCCACATATGCTTTTTGACAGGAATTTTACCTATCTTTTCATTCTGTTTCCTTGGAGTTTTTCATAAATTATTAAAGATATATTGTTTAATTATCTCCTGTTTGACTCTTAATATATTTGTGTAAATGATTGGAATATTTTTTAAAGTGTCCCATATTCCTGTAAGGGAAGGCATTACATATAAGAGATTTATTTATGTATTTGTTGACATTGATACTTGCTTCTTTTTCATAATTTTAACTCTACCTCCTCCTCTGTCTTCCATTTTATAAATGATTTGAACAAGCAAGCATGAAATGGCAATGTTAAGAATCTACACAACAGAGCAATTTGCATAAGAAGAATTTGTAAGAAATTCAAATATTTGTCCCCTGATTTCTGGTCCTAAATATTGGCAGAGCATTGATGAATCAAAATGTTGCTTGGGTCAAGAGATTGCTGAAATTCTTTTGTTATATCAAATATGATTGAATGGAGGGGTAAAACCTAACATTGCTTGGAATGGATTGCCATCACCCTTTTTAAAGTAAGTTTTTATTAAGTGCCTACTATGTTCCAGGTATTTTTTTAAGATATCTTATTTGATCCCCACTACAATCTTGTAGGTAGAGTAGGTGTTCTTATTATTTCCATTTTATAGTTGAGGAAGCAGAGGGAAACAGGTTAAGTGGCTCACCCTGGGTGCCAGCTAGTAAGTGTCTGGGGCTGGATTTGAACCCAGTCTTCCTGACTCCAGGCCCTACACTCCATTCACCCAGATGTCATTTAATAAAGGTATTGGACTTCTGGTGGCACCTTAAGAAATGTCTGTTATTAAGTATTTTATCTTTAACATTTTTCATTCTGGATTTTATTGGATAGCAGTTGGGGAAAGTGATGGAATCAGAGCCCCTCTGCTCACGTCCTTCCTACCTGTGCTACTTTTAAGTCAATCACTTCACCTCTTGGGCCTCTTTTTCTCCATCTGTAAAAGGAGAACACTAGACTAGATGACTCTTAAAAGTTATTTTCAGTTCTAAATCAATAATCGTATCAAGTTATCAGAGGAATACGAGGTGCCTTTGACTCACTTTAAGTCTGAAATCCAATTAAATCAAGCCCTAGTCAAGCCACAATTTTTAATCATCTTCGGCTGCGAAATGGAAATTATCAAGGAATGGTTAAAGCAAAACCCCCTTTAAATTCAATGAAATCTATGGGTTTTATTTTAAAATCGCAGTTGGAAATAACCTGACATAGATTTTCCTTTCTTCACCTCTGTACAGTGACATCTACCGGGCTGCAGCACGTTTTGATTTTATAGCTTTTTTCAGCCGCAAGTGCCTGCTTGCTTTATAGGCGCTGAAACCAGCTCGGTGGTGTTCAAACATCTGCTTCTGCCTTCGCCACACAGCGAAGCACTTTTGATTTTAACATCAAAGCCTGTTCTAAGGTTCGGTGACTTTACCTGCACAGTAGTACCGGCTCAGATCCCTAATGTCTTGAGTACTGCAACTTACTGAGCCAATTTTGATTTGCGAGCTTCAAAACAACCTTCTTCCGTAGAATTGCGAAATAAGTTTTTTTTTTTTTTTTCTCATTATAATGATCTGGGAGTATCCAAGAGCAAAGGGTGTGAAGGGATGAGTCAAACCGAAAGGGTCAAGTGAAAGCCCTCTCAGTCTGCGAGGCAAACAGCAATAGGAAACAATACCCATTAAAAACGGGAATAGATTTCTCGGGCAAGAGTGTGGATGTTTCCTGGCTGGGTCCAGAAGGTTTTACAGGGGAAAAAAAGTAAAGGGGGGTGGTGGTGCCTACGCTTCTGAAACACACATGTCTTTGCCTTAAAAGGATGAGATCATTCCCCGGCAAAACTGCTCTGCACTTTAATACAGCTCAGGCAAAAGCAAAGTCTGCAAGCTTTCCAAGCTCTGCCTGGATGCTACAAAATCCCTTGAGCCCACCCGGCAAGTTTTTTTTTTTCTCCTTCCCATTGCAGACTGCTAAACAAACGAAGGTTTTCAGCAGGTCTCTTTATTCTGTGTAGCACATTCCTGGATTTTGACGGAAGCCCATTCTCTGGGCATGCTGCTCCCCACCCCTTCCCCCGCCCCCTCTGGCTGCCTCCCTCAGTCATGGTCTTTCTTCCTCTCCTGAGCGCTGGGTGTGGCTTATACATTAGTTATGAGATGCAGCCCCTATTTGCTCAGCTAATGATGTATGCAGGGCTCAGCCGCGGCGTGGTACTGGAGGCAAGTAGGACCAGCTCCAGGGGTAAATGTAATTGGAAACCAGGGCTTTCACCGTCATAGCTCAGCTACTTTCCATTCAGTTTTAGGTGCTTAATTGAGGAATAGAGAGGACTCCGAGTGCCGGCGCAGTGGAGAAAGCCCTGAGGATTGATTTACAAAGAAACTCGGACTACCCGGAGGGAAGAATTTGGCGACTGACACACTTGGGAAATTAAGGCTTTCTAGTTAAAAATAATAAACAAAAATTTTAAGAAGGAAAGAAAAAGGAATAAAGCCACCGGCTGCTAGAAGCCAGAGGAGGGACACTGATGACTTTGGCTGGTTGATTTCCTCCAAGCTGGGTAAGTTGGCTGCTGTCCTCTGGAGTATTGCGAATTGAGGAAAGTGTAACTTTTTACTTAATATTCTGTTTTTGTTTGCTTTTCCACAAGGCCATGTCCTCCTGCTCCATTAAGTTAAGAGCCCCTGAGGTTTGGCCAGGAAGGATTTAGCCTGGGGTCTGGCAGGGACTGTTTCTTTGGGATATGACACCTGCCTGCAGCGGCAGCTTAAAGTTAAGTGGTTAAAAAAAAAAGAAAGAAAGAAAGGCTGAGAGAGGACACGAAATGATTCTTTCTCCTCGATTCATTTATTCCCCCGCCCACTGTTATTAGATCGGGATGAGTGAAAAACCTAAAAAGGCAGCAAATGTAACCCCCGGGATGAGTTCTTACCAGTAGAGTGGAATACTGGTGAGATATCGGTTGCTAGTGGAAATCGCGTACAAGTCACTTAGATTTCAGCCTCTTACTTCTAACATCACTGTCTAGGGGAGAAATAGAGTTTGGGGTACTCAGCTCTATCTTGCTTTTACGCACTCGCATTCCTTTTAATGTGACACATTGACCCAAGATATAGGACTCTCTCTATTTTGTGGCCGGTTTCCCTCCTCTGGGACACGCATGAGGGAGGTTAGTGATCATGTCAATGACTTAAGACAGGCATGCGTATTTATTATTAGTGTTGAACAGGACAGAAGCCAGGCAACTTATTGAGTTGTGCTCTCCTTTCCTGTTACGTTGACTTTAACTGTGAAAACTGCCAAACCAGAGAGCCAATTGCCAAAGGAAATTCACCCAGAAAATCAATTTTCTTCACTGGGAATTAATTTAGGATTAAGAGGTGAGGAGGCTGGAGAAACAGGGTGGGGGGAAACTGTGCTCTCTTGAGATTTTTCTCCTCAATTAGATTCAGCAGCAGAAGTTCTATAGTTGCCTTCGTCTATGGGTAAGAAAATGAAGGCACCCCACATTCTTCTTACTGTTTGTACTAGGACTTCTGTGAGAGACCTGTTCTATAGCATCTGTTAAAAATCACATGTTCAAAATGATTGCCCATTTTGTTTTGGCTTGACAGAGTGATCTTATCAGACTTTAATAGCAGTTCTTACTTTGAAGAGGATTATGTTGAAAGCTTAGTGGTGGATTTTAAAGCGGCAACATGGTGTTGAGTATCAGAATTGCGGTGACCTGTTTAAAAATAATCTCTAGCCAAGCTGCGTTGTCTAATTGTATTACTTAGCAAACTCTGAAATCATGCAGCGGGCTATTCCAAAATAGAGGGGATTCCTTTTGCTGTCTAGGATTTTTTTTTTTTTAATTGGAGCCGCAGGTGTTCTAGTCAGTTTTGGTAATAGCCCTATACCTTAACTGATCTTCATTTGTTCCCCAGAACTCAAAGATAAGTTGATGTCTCCCTGCTTTGAACCTCAAAGAAGAAGTAACTATCAGATTTAGTCGACTTTCTTTTCTTTCTCTTTTTTTTATTTGTGAGAATTTGAGCAATCTACATCATGTGTGATTTATCATAACTGTGTGGTCTGCATTTTATGGTTCATTGACTTGCTCACTTCTAAGTCATCCTCTTGAATCTGGCCCAAGACTGGCTGTATCAACATTTTGCAACAACTGGTGTAGTCATGATTGGGAGCTGGTTGTTAACTGGTTAGTGTAAACCTAAAACCAAGTATTGCATATACAGTGGAATCCCCTTTCTGGAGACAGCAATTCAAATGTAGTAACATGTAAGTAGTATAAGTGGTATGTACAGATGATGGTGCATTTGAAATTCAACTGCTCTACTGAGAGATAACTCCATAAGTACAAATGTTATTCTGAACCATTTTTCTTTTAGGAAAGTCAGGTTTTAATTATTAATTCTCCTCTGCTGGCACCATTTTCAATTATTTTTCAAGTAGCTACGCACACATGTGAGTATATTTGTAGGTGTGTGAATAATGGAAAGAATAGATTATTTTTGGCCCAGTAAATGGGTTTTTCATTTACTTGTGCCCTTTCTCCTTTGCTTTAACAATAGCATGACAATTTTTCAAGTAGGTGACTTGACTCAAATAAAGCTTTTCTGTATGAAAGTAGTTCCTCAGGTGGTCTTGATATTGTAATTGAATAAGTTCCTGACCTAAGTCTAACCAAATTCAAATTTTCATTGAGAGACTGCATGTCACAGTGGAAAGATCACTGACTTTGGAGTTAGAAGAGATCAGTTCAAAGTTCACTTTTTATGCATACCATCTGTGTGATCCTGAGGAAATCATTTAATCTCCCTGGCCTTAGTTTCCTGCTCTGTAAAATGATGGGGTTGAATTGGATGGTCTCTGAGGTTCTTTACAACTCTAGGTATGTGATTTTTTAAAAAATGAAGTCATTTAATCTCTCTGAGTCTATTTCCTAATGTGTGAAATGAAAGGGTTGTATAAGATAACCTCCAAGATACCTTTCAGATCTAAATCTATGAAATTGGTTGGAAAATCAAAAAAACAGCACCTCCTACTGTTTATTTCCTTCCTGTTCAAGTATATTGGTGGTGGTGATAAAAGGCAAAATTCTTTCTTGATATTTCTGTTTACCTGAGACAGGTGATAAAATGTAATGAATTTGTTCTTTTTCTCTCTTAGGAGCTTTTTTTTTTCCCTTGGATATTAAATTGCAGATTTGAAGAGATGACTTTTCTGGCAATCCAAGTGTTGATTGGGGCATTTGTTTATTCTGGCTGTGTAAAAGGATCTTCACAGCCCCAGGCAAGAGTTTATTTAACATTCAATGGTAAGAAAGAAGATAAACATTCCTGAGTAAATGTTATTTTAAGGCTTTGTTCCTTCTTATACTGTGTCAATGATTAAGAATTTAATAAGGTGGGAATGCATTATTTGATAATAGTTTTGTTCAAATTTTTCTTACAGGGGAACATTTTGTGTAAAACTTATTGTAATTATAGTGTGTTTTATATTTGATTATATATATATTTTATTTATATTTATTTTTATAAATACATTTAAATATAAATATATTTTTATATATTTATATTTATATTTGATTATATATATAATCAAAGTTATATTTGAGCAAGTTGTACATATAAATGTTTTAGAGAATTAGTGTATACAATTTACATTTGAAGTTTATAATCTATGGAAAACCAATGTCCAGGTCTATAAAATATTTGGTCTTAACATTCATGTGGTTTTGTTCAGAAATGCTTCTTGAGACTTTTAAGCATCCATAACCAGTAGAGATAAAAGTATGTTACTTAATTGCTGAAAATGGCCTCAATCAGTTTTGGTTTTTATTCCCCAAACTGTTCTGAGGTAATTTAAAAGCCCTTCATTGAATTAAAAAGGACCTGAGACTGTAGTTGGAACCATGATTTTCACTGGTATTGTCTCAGAATGTATTTTTCAGAAGCTTGGGAGAAATTTGTGTTCACAAAGTTAAAGGGAATAATACCCTTGGAACAAGTGGCTTGCCAAATGTATGCATGAACTCTTATTGTGTACAATTCAAACCATTTGCAAAGGGTGATTTTGGTGAGTCATCTAACCGAAAATAAATGGATACAATAAGAGATGGATGAGAGAGGCCATTCAGCCAGTCAGTTTCATTTGTATTTTTATTACTTCTCTCTACACCATTTCATTGTTGCTTAAACCCAAATGTTGTCTGGACCAATTTACTCCCTCCCCACCCCATTTATATTATTTTTTGACTGAGAATGTACTCTCCTTCCTCCCTGTGGTGTATATGTATCTTCTGGCATGGTTAGCTATCCTGAATTTCAAATAGCAGATTGACTGGCACTTAATGTTTACTTCATTTGAATTCCTATTATTTATTTTTTCCATCATTATTTGTAGTTGCTAAGTAATTTAGCTAAGGTCATATTAAGGCATTGTAGGAAACCTATTTAACCATTAATGCCTAGACTGCAATCCTAATGTGCTCCAGGCCTTCTTAAAACCCATGACTTTTTGTCCTTCAAGATTAGAAGATTGAGAGGTAAGCAGGAGTAGAGGACAGGGAGCTGCCACTGGAGTTACGAATACCAGGGTTCAAGTTCTGTCTCTGCTAGATACTGGCTGTTTGACCTTGAGCAAGTGTGTTTTAATTTATATTATAGAAAGCTTCTTATCTGAGTATTAGGAAAAATTGAATCTATAGTATCTATAAATGCACTGCACTTTGAACATCGGGCAAGGTAAGTGGTAGAATTCTTTGGAGTCAATTTTCTTTTAGGTGATGTGAAGAATGTTAACAAAAAGAGCTTAGTGATATTGAAGTTTTTAAAATGCCATATTTCGAAAACTATTTTCAAAAGCTCTCTTGTTGATAATAAATTCCTCCTCGAGAATATGTGTCCTAAAAATACATGGTCTCAGAATAATGGAATAATAGTATAAAGTATTGATCTCAAAGAACAACAAGCTGCTAGGACTGTGCTTTCCTGAAAGTTTTGTTGAAAGACTGTCAGTCCAAAAACAGTATTTCAGAGGAATTCTTCAGTGGAGAAAAACTCACCTATTAAAGATACAACTGCATCACACTAAAAAAAAAAAAAGTAGCTACTGAAGTGCATTCAACATTTGGCAAAGGTACAAGAAAAAAAGGGTACAACCAAATGGCACAGTTTTCCCTCTACTCCAGTGGTACTATGTAAAGTAACTTCTATGTTACAGTTTTCTTCTGTGAATTTATCACTCTTCCCTATGAAAAGCAAGTTGTGTTTTACCTTACATGACTTTATTGTCATTCTTGGGGATAATCTCAAAATTCCATAGTAAGTGGTCAGATAGATGATGTTTTAAAATATTAACTTGTCTATCAATGTCTTATTTCAAGTTTCCTTTTACTGTTTATTATATGTGTTGCTTAAATATGCAAATTCCCCAACCTTTTGGAATTCAAGACATCAAGTGGATATATTTAAATCCATATCTATGTGTGTTTGTATGTATATGGATACATATGTATATTGCATATGTATTTAGTATAATATGATTGTATACACACATTTGTACACTACTTTGACATTTGTAAATTGATTTGCCAACAATGGCAATGTGAAGTAAACAATGCAATTATTATTATTCCCAGTTTACAGTTGAGGGAATGGAAGTTCTTGATCTGGTTCATACATCTTGTCCATGTTTGAGTTGAGATTTCAACCTAAGTTTTCTGATTCTTAACAATTTTTGCCTTACTTCACTGCAATTTCATAGCTGGGTTAAGTCTTGAGGGAAAGAAAGGTGATGAAGGAATCAAGTTGAGAAGGGAATCATCACTTCCATCCTCCCTCTCCCTATTTATCTCCACCCCATGATTTCTTTCCTTTCTTTCTGTTCTGGTCTTAGCTTCCTTTTTATCACCTTGTCTCTTGGCTATCTCCACATGCTGACACCTTGTAAGACTCCTTCCTATCTTTTTCTCTACTACAGCCCAACACTAGATAAACCATAGATCGATGTGAAACATTTATCATTTCTATAGTGAATGAAACAAATGACATGTTGCTGTCACACAGAACTGCAGATCTTTTGGGGGGCATTAGGAGATAGATGATTGATTAAAAATAACTTGACATGTTATGTTTTACTGGGCACCTAACATTTTTAATTTGGCTTCTTATGGGCATTTGTATTTATTGTACTAGCCAAAGCTTCTGTTGATTAAACTTTATTATGGGAGAATTCACAATGAAGATTTTCTGGAGGTCAAGAGTTTTCAATCATTTTGTCTGTATATGAGTCATGGACACTTTTAGCAGTCTGGTAAAGCCAAAGGACACTTCTCAGAATGATTTCTTTTAATTCATAATTGAAAGAAATGCCAAATTTCATTTAGCTTGGGGAAATTAAGTTGTGGTTTCTTTTCCCATCCAAGTTCATGGATTTCCCTGAAATCAATCCATGTTTATGTCTTTGGATCTCAGTTTAAGCACTCCTGCCCTAAGTAGTTTACACTTGTACCAACTAAGTAATCTCTATTAAGAGATATTCAATCAGTACAAACTTAGTATGTAGTTAATGATTTCCCAAGAGCCTGGAGTGAATCTTGATGATCACCTAATCTGACCCCCTTATTTTTGCAAATGGGGAAAATGTGGAACAGAGAAATGAAATAATTGTCTGCATAATGTCACTTAGTAAGCCAAGAAGTCAGGATTTTGACTCTCATTCCTCTGATTTCCAAATATTGTACTTTCTATATGCATTTTATAATTGCTTAACAATTTATTTGATCAGTTTTAGGTGGGGTAGTGAATCAGTCAGACTGGTTATTTGGTATTTGTATGTGGAGAAGAAGGGCAGGGAGGACAGCAACCTTTGGCTGAATTCCACATTTTTCATTTACAGTCTTTGTCACACCATACCAAAAGACAGGAAAAACAGGATGTTGCCTGTTTGTTTCCCCAGAAGTTCCAAAAAGGGAGAATAAATATCCTCTAGCAGGTATAACTTCCACAAGTTTGATTCTATACAGGTGAAGGTCCTACAATTCTCTCTGATTCTGGCTAAATATGATATTAAACAAATATCACTTAAGCACTTACTGTCTACTTAGCATTATTGAGTGTCCTCAAAGTTCTGACTCTCCAGTACTCACAAAGACAAGTAATGCATCTATAAATTTACTTTGTGTTATAGTCACATGAATAAGAAAGGTACCAACCAAAGTGTTGAGGCAGTTTACAGGAGGGAACTTCACCAGTAGGAGAGGGGTTTTGATTGAGGTCAAGGTATATTCTATAGAGTATTTAAACTAGGCTTTGTGAATGGTGAGTAGGTATACATTTTAAAAGAGAGATGAGTGGGAACTAATCATTCCATACTTCAAAAATGGCAGCAACAGTGGGTCAAAACTAGGAAAACTCAATATGTGTTGGGTTTGACTTGATCATGTGGTATGTGAAAAGAAGTAGTATAAGCTAAGAAATGTTTTGTTTTTTTTTTGGCCAGATCACTGTTACAACCTAGGCAGAAAATGAAAGTTGTGGGCTGAAGCAAACCTTTCAGAATATGCCTCTCACCACAACTTACATTCATATAACATTTATAGGCTTAGAGAACCCCTTCTTTACAACAATCCTGTGAGATGGGTAGGTAGCTTCTGCCATATAATTGCTTACTAGGAATTCCTAGATGGTCATTCAATTCTGTTGCTCTGTGATGATGTATAACTTTTTTCTTGTTTCCCAGGCTATTTTGTCCTTGTAAGATTAGTCCTGTTGTAACCACGTTTTTCTTCCTTTTCCAACTTCTAGACCTTTTGAAAAAGTCTTGAAATTACATATCACCTTGGATGCTCTCTTGAGTAGTGAATTTCTTCTCCCAAAGTAGGGAATTGCTCTGGGATATCAGTTCCCAGGACCACTTATTCACACTCTCTACCTCTATTTCTGGGAAATATGTAAGTAAGGAGGAGGTGGCTTGTTTTGTTTTGTTTTGTTTTTAGTGAGTGATGATTTTGGTTTTAGATCAGTTGAGTTTAAAGTATTGACAGAACATCCAGGAGTATTTCCCTTGAAAAACCAGGATTGTAGGATCATGCATCTGAAGAGAAAGTGATTTCATAGGCCATTTAATTCAACTATTTAATTTTACATATGAGGAAACAGATCTAGAAACATTAAGTAACTTGACCTAGGTCACCCAGAGAGCAAGTATCAGAGATGTTATTTGAACCTAAATTCAATTCCAGAGCCAGCAGTCTTTCACTTCAGCTTGAAAATTTTTTTTTACAAACAAGGCCAAGTATTTGAAAACATTTTCTATTCATCTTAAGTTCACTAGAATTATCTATTCTTCTCTGTGTGGTTTTTAAATTATAGTATTTAGATCATATTTCTATTCTAAAATGTGGTAAATTATTTTTGGAAACAAAAGTATTGCAATTTATTTTTCTACCATGAATAGCATTTATGACTAGAAGGAATGTCTACATTCCTTTCTATTTTGCTACTAGTAATTGTTACATTTACAATTCAAACTTGACTCAAAAAAAATCTCTCTTAATTTCTGGGAAAAAAAAGTTAAGCACTTTTGTTGAAATATTCTTGGATGGATCCTAAAAAAATAGTTGGCACAAGATTGTTCTTTTCTTTTTATATGTTCATTCTCTACTACTGCTTATTTTGCATAAATATTACAGATATACTGTATTTAGTTTATGTTGAATCTGTTCAGTATTAAACTCATACTAGATTAAATTCAATTATGGAAGAAAGTAAGAGGAATATAAATAAATGAGGTTTAGACCACGTGTACATCCCAGAGTAATAAAAAGTTGGATATTTATCGTTCCCTATGCAGTAAATTGTATTTATCCCTTGATCACCTGAAACCAGAGAAAAATAGTTATTTTTGATTCATTGTTTTTTTTTTAATTTTATTTGCAAATGATGAGTTGACCAAGTAGTGATACATAATGTTTTAATCCCAATCATTCCTGGCAATAAAGAATGAAAAGAAATTTAAAAACTAAGAGAGATTTATATTACTATGTTCCAGCTTCTCTTCTTGACTCACTTCTGAATTCCTTAGAAATACAAGTGTGTTCATGATGCATTTTTTATTGAAGAGATATGTAAAGTATCCATTGTCTACATGTCTCCATCATCATGAGATCAGTAATTCAAAACAAAGTTTATGCCTATCACTCATGAAAAATTTTATTGAAAGTCAAAGGCAGTTCCTTTAATCTTATTCTAAACAATTCTCAGTGAACTAAATCATAATTTAATTGAAAACACCTTATCATGCATCTTGGGATTTCCTATAAATTTTGTGTATGAAGTCATTGGAGGTTTTTTAAGAGAAATTTATTTTGATTTCCTCTGAATGAATAGTTACTTAAGGGGCCAGAGTAGTGTAGTCTAAAAGCAATGACTCATTCGGAATTCTATTCTCAACTGCCTTAAAGTAGCATTATGATTTTGGGGCACTTCTGTCCCTGTAGGTCTTTCTCTCTTCATTTTGTAAAATATTTCAGGATTCTTAATTTTGTTAGTCTGAATGCCTTGTCCAAAAATCCATATTTCCCCTGGTCCATTATTTAGTAGATGATCTTCAATTTAAATAAAGAAACTAACTAATTGTGTACTACATGGCAAACTCTGTATTAGGTGCTGAGGATATAGAGACAAAAATGAAACGTTCTTGGTCTATCAAAGAATTTTTTTTTTTATGGAAGAAAGGAATATGTGCATAGACAAATACAAGCTACATACAAAGGAAATATGTGAGTGTTTCTTTGTAGTGAGAGGCAGAAGGACATTGCTCTGATGACTGGGATAATTAGGAACAATGTCTTGGAGGGGGCACTTGATCTGAACTTTGAATGAACTGAGGCTTCCAAGAGGTGGAAATGACTGTATAGATCATAGGGGCCACAGCCTAAAGGCATTAAGGCAGGACAACACCAAACAGACTAGTTTGGTGGCAGTATACAGTTAATTAGGGAATTACTGTGCAATTAATGAGATTAGATAGACAGAAACCATAGAGTGAATGAAGGGTTTTAAAAGCTTAACAGAGCAGTACTCTTATTAAAGGCAATAGACAATAGTTTCTTGAGCAAGGGATTGACACGGCCAGACTTATACTTTAGGAATACCTATTTGGCAACTGTGAAGATTAGAATCAGAATCAGTGTGGGTGCAGGGAGAAAGAGTCTATTTCAATAGTCCAGGTGAGAAATGAAGGTCATGATGAGAGGAATTATGGTTTGTATGTTGACAAAAAAGGACAAATGTGAAATGTGGCTGATGCCTTTGTAACAGTTCACTGGATATGAAGAGTGACTGAAAATGAAGAGTTGAGGAAGACTCCAAGTGTGCTTCCCTGGGAAACTGAAAGAATAGTGGGGCCCTCCCTAAAAACAAGGAAGTTAGGAGCCCCTGTAGGTGTGGAGGGAAAGATCTTGAGTTACTGTTTCCAGTGCTTTTGAAATTGAGATTTTAGTCTTTGAGAGAACTTGATATGCCTGGTGGATATCTAGGTAGGAGACTAGATATGTAGATTTGGGAATCTACATATTGCATAGTGATAATAGTTAAACCCGTGTGAGCTGATGAGATTACCAACACATAGGGAATACAGAGATTGGAGAGGGTTTAGGACTTAACTGCTATGAGCAAGAGAGTCATCACAATGTACCTGAACTAGTGATGGTCATCTCTGAACTTGGGCTCTTCCTCAGACATACCATCCTCCACTGTACCCATACTCAAAGCTGCGCCAATTTGGATAGAAACTACCAGAGGTTGTGCTTTTCTGGCACAGTCTTTGAGAACAAAGGGTCACCTCTCTGTTCTGGACATCAGAATGCAACTTTATGAAATAAGATACTCACATTACATCTGAAGTCCCTTTTCACTTACAACTTAAAAGATTTTATTTTGAAATTAAACAGAAACTCACATTTGGAAGCAAGTTGGGGTTCCAAATTAACAGAGAAATACACATTTTAATTAAACTGGTCATGAAAGAGCATTTCCTTTCTTTGCAGTGTCTCTCATTAGACCATAACTTGGATTTCTCCTAATCCTCTGACAGAATTACAAGTTGTAGAATTGGATTCATGTGTTTGCTCCTCTTGGGCTAATAAAGAGAGCTGAAGAGCCCCTGGCTGACCGATTTTATGGTTTGTCATTCAGTGTTGTTGCAGAGACTCATGTTGTGGTCTCAGATTTAGAGTGGAAGAGAAGTTTAGAGATTGTGATTGTAATCCAATTGTAATAGAATTGTAATCCTTATTAGACTTTAGATTCTTTGAGGTCAGGCATTATCTTGGTTTTTGTTTGTATTTGTATCCCCAGTGTTTGGCAAACAATAGTCCCTCAATAAATGTTGCCTATCTGCCTGCCTTAAATTCTTATTCATCTCTTTTACTTGGGAGGTTAGCAAAATGCTAACTATTAAATAGCATATTAAATTCAACAACAACAAATGTGTATCTATTAACCACCTGCTATATATGGAAAGCACTGTTTGGCATTAGAAAAAGGTGAAACTTGACATAGTTTCTACCTTGAATAAGCTTAGATATTAGATATTATGTAGTGTCTTTTCAACAACTGAAATGAACACATAAAAAAAACCGAATTCTTGCTCAAATAATAGTGTGAATTACAAGGAAGGCTTGAGTTCCTTACTGCTGTTGTATAGGATAACAAGAAACATAGGATTTTAGAACTGGAAGAGATCTTAGAATTCTGTGCCAATGCACTCATTTTACTTATGAAGAAACAGAGGATGCCTGACTTGCCCAAGGTAACATCTACAGTGGCTAGTGGCAAAGTCAGGGATATAATACAGTATATTAATTTTCATTCTAAGGCTCCTTCTAATGTCCTCTATAATGTTGTAACTACTTTGTGTTCTAATGTTTACCCTAGCAGTTATAAGTTATATATTGCACTGGTCAGGTAACTTAAAATAAGTTCTTAAAGAGGTTTAAAATGAATGAATTTCAAAAATTGTTCATATCAATTATTCATATGACTTATGTGCTATCAATTCATGGAAAGATACCTGTGAGCACTTGTTATATGTTTAGTATTGTTCTTAGTCCTGTGTTTTAAACATGTTTATATAAATAATTTTCAATCACATTTCAAATCTCATATATACACATATATATGTGTGTATATATACACATATATATGTATGTATATAAACACATACATACATATACATGTGTATAGACACACACCTACACACATGTCTTTAAGAAATCTAGTAAGGCTTGCCAATCCTTTAAAATTATCTCTATTTCTGCTGTAATAAAGGTCATTTCTCTGTGACTGAAATGATAAAATTTATATAGTCACTGCAATCATACTATCTTACTACTTTAAAAGGGGCTTCTCTTTGAGAGACAGGGTCAGCTAGGTGACACAGTAGGTAGAGCATAGGGCCTAAGTCAGGAAGACTCATCTTCCTGAGTTTAAATCTGACCTCACAAACTTACTAGCTGTTCAACCCTACATCAGTTAATCCTGCTTGCCTCAGTGTCCTTATTTGTAAGATGAGATGGAGAATGAAGTGGCAAACCACTCTAGTGTCTTTGCCAAGAAAATCCCAAATGGAGTCACGAAGAGCTAGAAATCATTCGGTTGATTTCTCCATACAATGCTGAACAATGGAATATTAGAAAATAAGAGCAGATACTGTGAAGATGAATAATCTTCCCTTGTCGTTCGCACGTTTTGACATTGTGTAGATAAAATAGTATATGGTAAAGAGCAGAACTAGATCTAGAAGCTGGGGAACTTAACATATAACCCAGTAGATGTCAAAACATCCAAAACCCTTTGTCAATATCTATGCTATTTGGATAACTTCTACTTTGACAAAAATCACATTATGGCCGTAAACCTCACAAAAATACTAAGATGAATTTATTTAGCAGTGCCATTATAACCCAAATGAAACTTTAAATAATGAGCATTTATTTTGGTGGTAGCTGTTTTCAAACATATCTTCATTTTAATCATTGTTATCATTGGGCTGGTTGCCACTCATGGCTTTATTTTGAGTTTTTGTTGGTCATAAACCACTTTGAAATATCCATGTGTCTTATAGAGGGATCTAAAAATACTAATCTTATGACTTGAGAAGGTCCAACTGTGTATTCTTGTTTTTCTTTAAGAACTGTATTCAACAAAACTTTCTTGGCATTTAAAATGTTCCTAAATTATTGGTTCCACCTCTCTGTGTGTGGGTTGTTCATGTATAGGTGTTACCTGATGTTCACTGGAATACTAATGGATACTTTGGCAACCTTTCCCCTAAGCAAAACTGAAAAAGAAAACCTTAAGTGATGAGTGGGTTGTTGAAAACACATGAAAGTATTCATGGAAAAGATACGTAGAGAATTCTAAAGGGTTAGAGAGCTTTTTTTCTTAGAGAACATTGTGTTTGGAAAATCAGTTCATGTTGAATTTTATGATTCTGTGTTCATAGCTCTACTATTCTGAAGACAAGAATAAATTATAGTAGGTTTTGAAGTTAAAACAGTGGAGGAGCTAGGGAAGATGGGTCCACAATGTATTTCTACAGCAGTTGAAGTCATTTCTTCCTTTATTTTTAAAAAATTTTCTTTCCAGTTCTGCCTTCTTTATTTACCACCTGCCATTCTTTCATAACTAAATTTGGCTACCATCTCAGAGGTCATGGGTGCCATATCAATTGAAACATAAATGGAATTTTAGAAAACTGTCTTTCACTATTTGCTTCATTAGGCAAGAAGTTTTCCTTGCTTTTAATTACACAGCAAAGGACTCTAGTTGCCTAGTGAGCACAATCCACCCCCCCCCCAAAAAAAAAAACCTGATGAATTGTCACTGGAACAATAAACTCAAAATAATAAATTACCTTTTTATTAACTTTGGTTACATTAACATTACAAGGCATGCTTGGTGAATACAGTTTTTCTTGTCATCATCCAAGAGATAAAAGGCAATTGTTCTCGATTTCTTCATTTATCTTCAAGAATACCCACTGTGGTTGCATTGAATCCACTGAAACATTTTGCTCTCAGTAAAACTTGTGTTGATGCAGTGACTTTTTGTGTTCCTTTTGAGAGAGCAAATGTACTTGTAAGGTTGCCTTGAGTAAAACCATCAATCTCTGTAAAGGTAGCCAGGGCAATGCTTCTGGAAATGCTCCCTACATGGTTTTTTAATTGAAATATGAAGTAGGGATTTGTAATGATGGCAGGTATGAGTTGAGACTCTTCAAAGTGGAGACTAAAGATGAGCAGTATTAAGCTAATGACATAAATGCTAATTAAATACTACATGATATTATGAAATGCAGTTGGCACAAAAGGTCATAGCTCACATTTGCATAGTGCTTTCAGATTGGCAAAGTGCTTCAGATATATTAATGTCATTTGATGAGAAAATTTCTAAGAAATAAAGTCCCCTGTCACTTTCTATTTATTGGTGTGTCTTCTATAGTGAAAGCTATGGATTCATGGATGTGCATCTTAGTAGATCAACTTTGTGTCAGTTATTAGAAAGAGCTTTCTTACTGAAATAATTATTAACTATAGGAATGATGGAAGGTTCTGGATTTTTTTCAGTAAAGACTTTTAGGAAAATAAAAATAATAATATTGTCAATAGATGTCAAATCAAAGTTATAGTTGACTTAGGTCAGCTTCCTTAATGGATAATGAATGCAGTTTACACCATCAAATGATGCTGTGATATGAAATTCCTACTGAAATATGCACTCATATCTATCTCTCTTCTTGATTGCATCCATATTTCCACCACCAAAGAAATTCTGTTAAACAAAAAATTCATTTTTTTTTATTAACGAATGAGATAGAGATAATAAACTAATAGAGATAGACTAGGTCAGATGGTGCTAAAGGCCTTATACAACTCTGTTCACAAATTGCAATATATTTTTCTTAAATGTATGGGCATGTTGCAAGGAACTTTGTCAGTTATTGACTTAGAATATACATAGAAAGAAATGTATATCTTTTTTTTTTAAATTAAGGTGAATAAAGGGGAAGGGAATAAGTATTTTTATGTCACCTACTATTTGCTAGCTACTGTGCTATCTGCTTTACAATTATCTTATTTGATCCTCTCAACAAGCCTGGGAGGTTGGTGCTATTATCATCCCTATTTTTTTTCAGTAGAGGAAACTGAGGTAAACAGAGGCTAAGTGACTTGCCCAGAAATATAGCTAGTAAGTGTCTGAAGCCATATGTAAACTTAGGTCTTCTTGACTCCAGGCTCAAAGCTTTATCTACCTGGCTGCCTGATGATTAGCTGCAATAATGCCTTTGGTTTATCTCTTATTTTCTATACTGTACCTAGGCTGTGATTGACAGTCCATACATTTAAAAAAAATCTAATTATCACAACACATAGTAAATGCTTAATAAATGATTATTGAAGTCGAGCCATCTCTAGACAGTGCTTGACAGGTCAACTATCCACCAAATTTCTTCTTAACTTAGCAATAGATTTCAAGGGCATCTGTGAACGTGATAGGGAAAAAATACATCTTTTTTTTCATTACCCCTTGGTTTCCTTTGGGATCCTGTGTCTTTTATTATAGACATTTGAAAACATTATTCTAAGAAGAGGTTCATAGGTTTCATCAGATAGCCAAGAGGTCCATCACACACACACACACAAACACACACACACACACACACACACACACTCACACTGAAAAGGCCTCTGAGTTAGTGTCCCCTTAGAGTAATCAAGCCTTTTTAAAAATAAAGCTAGAGGAAATCCTTTCCTGCCTCACCTTGAGAATTATTGTTCCTTAGGGATGAATTGCATCTTTGGAACTTGTGCCCTCTGTTTTTTCTGGCAAAGCTTTTACACTTTTGTGTCCCCGGATATCCTTATGGTTGTCCTTGATACAGCATTGGCCACAGCTTCTTTTAGGGGCTACGTGGCTGAGTGTGTGCACAGGTACAGTGTTACTGCATAGTGATATCCTTTGTCCATCTTCTCTGCACCATGCCAACTCTGGAAAGGGTGTGTCTTCACAATTTAATATAGCATACTCATTCCCTTTGCAGGAGCAGGAATTGGCCTGACTGTACTTTTTGGTGGATACCATTACAGTGCTAACTAAATATAGCACTGAGCCACACTCCCAATTTTTCCATTTCCTGAACATCTTTTTCATAACAAGGTATAAAGAGGTATCATTTTGGTTTCAGTTCCATTACACTAACAAGTTACAATTATAGAGAACTGTGGTTAACGGGCACTCGTTCCAGCCCCCCTTTGCTTTCTGTCTTTGTATTTGTGTCTCCTTTTTTGTTCCCTGTTGTTAATACAAAGACTTTTAGAACAAAGAACAAAAACAGACATTTTTCTAGACCATAGTAATGGTTGGCAGTAAGTGGAGACTAAAAAAAGTAGAAGCTAAATGTTATGCTGTGGGCTGGCTATCTGGAGGGTAGCACTGCCTGTGAAAGTGTGAACTCTGTGGCAAACTGAATTACTCTAGAATCACAGTGTATTAAAGCAGGAGGGTTCCAGTGGAATTTGGGATGATCAGTCTTTTCTTCCCCCAACCAGATATAGATGAGTAAACTGAAACTGACCTTCCCCTTCTATGGGTGGTAAGTAGTGGCCAGGCTCCCAGTTCACGGATTGTTATTCTAGGCACTTACTCCCTGTTAAATTGCTCTTTTCTTAGGGTATGCAATGTTTCAGAAACACTAAACCCTGTTCTCTTCTGTTGCCATGGGGTAGGATCTGCTTTTAAATAATAATAATAATTTTATAGTGTTTGATGCCTCTTAAATACATATAAAGGGGCAGCCCATGAATAGAGAGCTGTCCTTGGATATAAGAAGGCCTGAATTCAGTGCCTGCCTCTGACACTTGTTGCCTCTGTGATTCAGGGGAAGTCACTTAAACTTGCAGCAATTATCAAAGGCCCTACCTAAGTTGAAGAGCAAATGCATCTTTGCATTGGTGGACAGTTTCCTCACTCTGACCCATGACAATGAAATCACAGATCTGGTCTCCCCAAAACACATCTTAAGAGAACTTTCACATTTGTTATCATGTATGGTCCTCACAAAATACCCATGAATATTATGACTATCATTATTATTATTATTTCCATATGACATATGAGGGATTGGGGATACATAGCAACTTGATGGCCAACTCAAGACTGGGAAATGGGGGTGGGGATAGATTGAGAATAACTCCCTAGGATCTGGTCATGACTATATACAGTGAACACAGCTGTCACTCAGTAAATTCAAAGAAAAGCCATCTTTTCCAAAGACAAACCAGTACATTTAAATGGCTGATGATGAGCTCATTTTCTCTTATGTTGTTGTTTTTCAGTCATTTTCCATCTCTTCGTGACTCTAACTGGGGTTTTCTTGGCAGAGATACTGAAGTGGTTTGCCATTTCCTTCTCTAGTTCATTTTACAGATGAGGAAACTGAGACAAACTGAATTAAGTGGCTTGTCTAGGGTCACACATCTAGTGAGTGTCTGAGACCAGATCTCAACTTAGGAAGGTGGGTATTCCAGGCTTTAGGCCTGGTAGCCCATCCACGGTGACCCCTTGCTGCCCACATCTTCTCTTATTATACCCCATTCTAAATTAGTGGCATGTAGAACAAAATTACCATAAAAATTACCCATTTTAATTGATCACTAATTTCCACAAAAATAAATTTACTATTATATTTTCACTTCCCTGTTGGAATGTAGATTTTATTTTCTTATTTTCAATCTATATGACATGATTTTTCTCCCTTGTTACTCTTGTAAGTTTCCTGTTAAGCAAGTTGTGGCTCTGATGAATATAGAGTTTGTCTGCATTCTATAACCAATTTAAAAAAGTAACTTCCTAATTAAAATTCCATATTGTAGCATTCAGTTTATTAACTGATTTAAGCACATTATGGAGTACTTGCTAAGTGGGAAACAGTTTTAAATGATTTGTAGTTTCGTATTTGAGATTTTACCCAGTAAAAGGGCTAAAGAGGACCAGCTGACTGGGTTTTAGTGGGACTCCTTACAATAAACTTTTGAAATATCCTATCTAACTAATTATCCAGTTATTGCTTTAATAAACTACCTTCTTGAAAAGGGATGGCTAGATATCATTGTCTGAATGTAAGATTGCTGGTCTAATTAATGACAAACCTCTAACTCTGCATAAAATTAAAGACCCAGAGGAAGCAGACACTCTTTATTTTCCCTTAGGTTTTTAATTCTTGAAATGAAAATATGGAACAATGAGATGCTTTAGACCAAGTAAAACTCATTTTTTTTTCTTTAAAAAAATCATTCTTAGGATATGTTCTACTCTTCCTGTGTTAATCTGAATTGTATCATTGAGTTGTTTCAGTTGTGTTTGATTCTCCATGACCCCATTTGGGGTTTTCTCCGCAAAAGATACTGGAATGGTTTGCCATTTCCTTCTCCAGCTCATTTAACAGAAAAGAAAAGTGATTGTTGAATGTATAAACATAAATGAATATTAGCATACTTGTTTTGGGTTGGTAATAGTTTTACTATTTTGAAAATCTGTCTAAATCATGCTCTACAAAGTTGAGTTTAAATGAACTGATAGACTTATGTGCAGACTTTGGTAATTCTGTAAGGCAGATACTAGAATCTTATTTTGCTTTTATCACCTATGGTCAGAAATGGAGAGCATAGTCATTTTACTCTTTAGATGCCAGAATACCAAAGAGAAATGTCAATCTCTCAATGTCAGAGGACCTTAAAGCAAAAAGGGTTTATAAGGACACAGCCTAGATAGGCAGTGTTAAGACCAAGAAACCAAATTTATCTACCATGTTCCATGCATTTTTAATTCCACCAAGCACATTGTATTTACTACATACATTTAACATTTGCCAATGATAGGTAGATAAAGCAATTTTTAAAAAAAAATGGCTAGTATACACAAAGAGTGCTAAAGATACAGATAAAAGCAAAGAAGTTGATATCTGCCTACAGGAAGCATATATTCTAATAGGGGAAGATCAGACATAAATAGTAGCTGGCAAGTGGGAGAGGAGATCTTTGTTACACCAAAAGATGTTTAATTCTGTCAGGGTCTAGAGCCAAACAAAATAAGTCCAAAGCTATCATGTAAAACTCCAGAGTGGATCCCATAGAAGAATTTCAATTTTTTAGTGGATTAAAATTAGATATTGTCATCCCATTGGATAGTTTTGGAGATTTCCAGGAAGTGTAGAGATTATTATGCGGCATAATAACAGCAGCTCAGACATGGAGTGCTTTAAATAAATTTCATTTTTACAGCAACCCCGTTAGCTAAGTAGGTATTATGATTCTCATAGGTCCCCACTATTTAGAGCAGAGAGGGAAGACAGGGGTTACATAGTCTACTTCTTTCACTTTCCAAATGAGAAAATGGGCTCAGAATCATAGAGATCAGATTGCAAATTAAAGAAACCCTTGCCTTCCCATCTCAAATTCCCAAAATAATATCTTCTGTACCATACCTAACAAGTGGTTGTGTAGCCTGCATGAAGACTTCCATTGAAGAAGACTCAAAGTCAGGAAGACCCCAGTTTGATACCCATCTCAGATAGTCACTGGTTGAGGAAGCCCCGATTCCTCTTCAGTAAAGGGGAACTTATGATAATAACAATAATCATAGTATTCATATAGTGCCTAATGCATGCTAGGCATTGCAATAAATGCTTTGCAAATGCTGTCTCATTTGATCTTCACAACAACCCTGCAAGGTAGGTGGTATTATTTCCCTACTTAACAGTTGAGGAAATGGAGGTAAACAGAGATTGTGTTTGTATCATTTGAATTCAGGTCTTCCTGATTCCAGGTCCAGTGCTCTATCCACCATGCCTCCTAACTGCTTCTAATGCCATTCACCGCATATAGTTGTGAGGATCAAATAAGATATGGACAGGATTTTGTCAACACTCTGGAAGTGTTCTGTTGCTGTTTAGTTTGTTTCAGCTGTGTCCAACTCTTTCTGGCTCCACTTGGGGTTTTCTTGGAAAAGACACTGGGGTGGTTTGTCACTTCCTTCTCTAGCTCATTTTACTGATAAGGAAACTGAGGCAAACAGGGTTAAGTAATTCATGCAGGGTCACACAGCTAAAGTATCTGAGGCCAGGTTTGAACTCATGAAGATGAGTCTTCCTGACTTCAGACTGGGCACTCTATACACTGTACTTCCTAGTAATAGCAGTTTTACCTCCAAGTCAGCTCTTTTAAATCTCAGATAGCTCTAATTGTTAAGGAGTTGGGTTTTTTGTTTGTTTTTTGACATTGAGCCCAAATAACCTTTGTGTAACTTCCAACCATTGCTGCTGCTGTCTTGGGACAAACACAGTCTTTCAAGTTCTTACAGAAAACTGTCATCACTAGTCTTCTCTATTTTCTTGAGTCTTTCAGATTAATCTCTAGTTTCTTCAATCGGTAATCAGTAACATGGCATATACTAAAGGCACAGCATCCTTCTTATTTTCTTTTTCTAGGCATTCTCCAGTTTATCAGTGATGTTGCTAAAGAAAAAAGTAATGTCCATCTTGGAACACAGTATTGCCATATGTTCTGACCAAGGTAGAACATAGTGTGATTCTCACATGCTCATTCCCAGAAGTCTGACTTAATGCAGTAAAAGATAAGTGTTGGTTGCTTGGCTTTTATATCCCATCATTCCGTCATATCAACTTTGCAGTTTACTAAGGCCCCAGTATCTTTTTCAGACTGTTGTCTACCCATGCATGTGTCAGAGGCAGGCACTGAATTCAGGCCTTATCTAATTAGATTCTTCCCAATTGGATTCTAGACTATCAACATCTTTTATTATCCTCACTTAGAGGAAGCTTGGTCTGGTAGATAGAGCAATGTACTCAGAATGGGTGTAAATCTTTCTTCAGACACTTACAAGCAGTGAGACATTGGGTGAGTTACTTAATCCCTTTGGACCCCAGATCCCTTTTCTGTAGAATGATATTAAAGTTCGTGATCTCTAAGACGTTTTCCAGCTCTAAGTCTTCAGTGCTGTACTCTTCCTTTCTTGCTGTCTGGGAAAGAATAACTGTCTTGTAGCCTCACAGTATGTGGCAGAACCAGGATTTAAACATGTCATTAGAATACACATCCAGTGATATTCTTTTAGGAAATTGTGGAAAGAAGAAGGTACTTGGAGCCAAAAGATCTGGGTTCAAGTTCTACCTCTTGTACGAGTTGAGGGATCCTGTTAGGTAGGTAACAACTTCTCTCATCCCACTCTCTTAATTATAACTTATTTTTATAATAAAATATTTAAAAGGGAATTCATATGGAATTTGAGCTTTCTTCTTTAATTCCACAGTGTACAGACTTTACATAGCATTGACAGTATCTTCTTTCCTCTAAATAGTCATGAGGGGGAACAAATGAAAGCATCAACTTACTACTGAAGTTTAGCTAGTACCCATTGTGATGACTTTTAAAATGGCCATAATCACCCCATAGAATTGATGAGATAAATTTGAAAACTGAGTTGTAGGGAACAGAGAACAATTGCTGTTCTAATCTTTCAAAGATTTTCTTTGTTGTATGCAAATATGATAGCATAAGTGAGCAATCCTAGAGGCCAGAAAGACTGCTTTTAAAGCCATAGTTCTCAAGCAGCATAGTATTATCTAATAAAACACAGAAGTCCCCTGTTGTAGGGCACTGAAGTGTTCCAAAACCATTGGCTATATATAAAGGGTTTGGGTTTTTTTTTGGTAAAAATGTTATTTATGCAGAAACTTAGTGTAGCAGAAATAGTATGAGACTTGGAGTCAAGGAGGCCAGGTTTCATTACCCACTGAATCTCTCTCTAAAGGTATCAGCTCAGTAAGACTTGCTATTCTTCTGTTAAATAGTGATGATATTTATCAGATTGCCATCAAAGAACTATTGCACTAAAAGTGCTTTATAAATGGTTAAGTGCCGTAAGAACATGGAAAAACAACTACAATAAAATCAGAGAGAAAATGCAGTGAAACAAATTACCTAGGAGACTAATGTGAAGGATTATTGACCAAAAAAAGGGACATTTTGGGGGCATGTGGGATGTTGAAGGGAGTATTTTTGAAATTCCTCATCAACCTTTCCAACACCAAAGTCTCCCTCTTACATTCTCACCCTCGAGCCTACCCAAGGCTGTAGGAATTCTTCATATTCCTGGGGATCCTCTGACTAAATTTTGGCTCCCATAGTTGATCTTGCCTTCTTTTATTTATTAGCAGTATTCGGTCATAAAATCTCATGGCTCTAATGTGCATGAGACTATCTTGTCATTTTAGAGTTGAAGAAAATGAGGTCCCAGAAAAAAAAAAAACCCTCTAATAAAATATTATATCTGTAGGTGCTATTATCTAATAAGCATTCTAGAGCTAGTTTAAAAATTCTCTAAATTCTAATTTTAAAGGTTTTTTTGTAAAGAAAAAAAGAACTAGAGTTCTGTTTGATTACTCCTTTTGAATGTGAGATTCTGTCAAAGTTTACTTTTGAAAAGACATAAATAAACATCCAAACAAAAAAAATCAATTGTGTGAGGAACACAGATTTTACTTTTCTAGTTTTCCCAGGTCTCTCTGTCCATATTTGAAGAACAATTTGGCAGATTTTGTTTTTCCTGCCTCTATTCCTCTTTCTAGGTGATTCCAAATAAGCATTACATTTCATGAAATTTTTATAAAATTATAGGTTAGAGCTAGCCAGGACCTTAGAAATCGCCTGGTCCAACCCTTTTGTCTTCAAGATGAAGAAACCAAAGTAGAAAGACGATGCGATTTGCCTAGGCCACACAGCTAGTTAATTGCAGAGCTTGGCTTAGAAACCAGGCCTTCTCATCTCCAGTTCAGTATACTTTTCCCCATCTACTGACTATATTTGAGGCTAGCTTTTGGCAACCCCTTACAGAAATCATTGGTCTAGGTTTAGATGACCATAGTTGAAGCCAAGTCGTTAATCTGATTCCATCTAGGTAGCCACTTGTCATGATTGAAACAAAAATGGAACATTACAGCTTGGATTATCCCTATTATGTGCCCTAATTTGACCTGAATTACTGGGTAATTGAAACTTGGCATCAGCACACACACACACACACACACACACACACACAGAGTAACATTTTCTAAACATGATCCACTTGGGCTTACACAGAGCTTTCATCTATTATGTAATAGTCATAAAACAATATGAAGTAACCAGTCTCATTCCAATTATATAGGAAACTTGAAACAAATATATTCTTTACGGTGAGCCTGTCTATCCCTTTCTTTGTTGTTGCTTCAAATAACTCACACACTGATTCTCTCTCTTAATTCAGGCTCCTGCGTTGCTACCACACATACCCCCAAACACTATTTAGAGCATTCTGAGAGACTAGACTGTTAAACTGGAATAAAACAATGAATACACTATCTTCACCAAAAGGACATTTTAAATTTTATTAGTAGAAACCAATTAAGATATTATTTTCAAGCAAAGGGCTTGGCAAGGTTTCAAAATGTTACTCTTAGGGGCCAGGCGTGGGATTGAGTTGGCATGGAGAGCAGCAGATCTTTAGCTTAGATATTTGACAGTTTTTAATGGGAATACAGTTGTTTTGTTTTCTTTTTTTAAGCTGATTCTGTTAAAAGCCATGCTTCCTGCCACCATTCAGGATGATTGAATCAATTGCATCTTTGCCTTAATACATGAAGTCTGCTTAAATGGGCACATTAAAGAAATGTGGTACTTTAAGGAATGCTACTGAAAATTCAGTTATTCTTTGAAATGCCATGTAATTTCAGACAATGAAATTTATGTATGACATTAATAATTCCAGAAATTCTATTTGCAAGTAATAAATCCATTTAATGATGTATTGGCTTTACTGTATTGACCACAGTCAAATGATACAGTGGAGGGAGACAGTAGAAAGAGGATTTGTGTTTAAATCTTGCCTCTGATGCTTGTTGCCTGGCTGACCTTGGGCAAGTCATTTATCCCCCCTTGGCCTCAGTTTCCTCATCTGTAAATAAGGCAGTTGGATTAGATAACCTCTGAGGTCCTTTCCAGCTCTAGAACTCTACATTAATCATTTCATATTTTAGGAAGACAGTGTTTTTTAGAAATGTATAAGGGAAAAGTCACAGATGCTATAGAGTATTCTTACTCCAATGAGGGAGAAACTATTTAGTTATATGCCTGTCTTCTGCCTAACATATTTGTGTCTGTGTGAAATAATAGCTTTAAAACAGACAGAAAAATATCCTGAGTCTATCAGGCTAGGTCAGTGGTGTCAAATTCAAATAAAATCAGATCCCTGCAGAAAACATGTTGACTTAGAAAACTACAAATTAACATTATCTATTCTGTTGTGTTTTTCTTTATTTTGTTAAATATTTCCTAAGTTAGAGTTTAGGGTGCTTCAGTCTTCACTCAGGAATTTTTGTCAGTCATTCTTCAATATTTATAGGTATCTTTTTCAAGCATCTGTAATGAGAATGCAAATTTGGAAAATCTTCCCTGCCCCTAGGCTAAAGTGCACCTGAAGCCTGGGGTGGGAGGCTTGTTTTTCAGTAGATACTTCTTGATTGGCCAGTGAGT
>NW_027186523.1:26983513-27042214 GCF_028583685.1 Petaurus breviceps papuanus
GGGGGGGCTGGACAACGGCTTCCCAGAATACAGATCAAATCACAGAACACTTCTCAAAGTGAGCCCCCCAAAACAAAGCTACACATCGGGGCTTATATAGCCTCCTCCTGGCTCAGAGAATGTAACAACCTTATTGACTCACTGGCCAATCAAGAAGTATCTACTGAAAAACAAGCCTCCCACCCCAGGCTTCAGGTGCACTTTAGCCTAGGGGCAGGGAAGATCTTCCAAATTTGCATTCCCATTACAGAATCTGTTAAATCTGTTTTTGTTGTGTCTTTTGTTTTTTTCTATACATTTCTTTGAGCTTTTGGAAATTTTTCAAACATTTAATTTTAGGTATTTTTATACATGACATTAGAAACCTAAAACTCAAATGTAACATTTCATTTACAATTTTTTTCTCACTGCTTTCATCACACCCCAAATATATTTTAAGTGCTTTTTTTTGAAATAAGAGATTAGCAAACCTATACAGACTTCCCTTTTTAAGGACATGATGAATACATTAGGGACCAGATGTTGATGGGAAACACACACATACACACACATGCGAGTGTGTGTATGTATGTATCAGGAATGGAATTAAATATGACCTGCCCTTAAATTGTGTTGTTTATTTATCTATTGAAAACCAACCTCAGATACTTTACATTAATATAAAACAATCTTTAAAAAAGAAGACAAAAATACCACTGACAGAAGTCTGATAATACAATAGGCACTCCCACTCCTTCCCCTTAGGAATATAAGTAGCAGCTGCTTTAAGTTCCAAGGGTATAAGAAGTGCCTTTATGTAGTGACTCCTAACTGGTAAATTTAGTCAGTCATCTGTTGGGGGATATGCATCAATATGTAAAAAAAACTCCCAAGTTCATGTACTTTATACAGTATGCTTTTCTTACTTAATAGCTAGTATTTTTGTTGTCTTTTGCTTTATTAGCCCTGAGTGCATTTATAATACTGGACAGAGTAGATAGGAAAGCACAGAGTGGGGAATCTCAGACTTCATGGCAATCTTAAATTGAATAAGAAGTCAGCTATATTTTTTTTTGCGCCAAGCTGAAACTTTGGTGAGACAACTTGGGTACTAGCCTCACATGCTGGCAATTAAGGAAGAGATCCTCTCTCCTCAAAGCACCAATCAGGCCTACATGATATGCTGGTTACTGACCCTTTAACCCAGGCTATCACTCCCAGAGTTCATTTGCAATGGTGTCTCTCTCCCATGCCTCCATCTCCTGGTTCCCTTTGCCTATTTCCTGAAATCCTTCCCACCCTTGGTCTCCTCCCCAGGGGTGGGAGGTCATCAGCTTTTCCAGAGGTGGATTCTCTGGAGAATAAGCTGCTCTAAGTCCCCTTGTGATAAATTTTATATGGGCCAAACTGCTCTGTCTATACCTTCTCCCTGGACTTCTTCATGGAACATGGCAGTTTAAAATCTCTGTAATATAGCCTAGAGTGTTGAATGTTTTACTTGAAAACAAATGCAGCAGCAGCACTATGGGGGGAAAACTCAACTACAAAAACATGCCTTTGAATGCAATCTCATCAGTTAAGTTTGGTAGGTAAAGTATACTCGGTGTGTACCCTAAGTCCTCTGAAATCAGCCAGGTTACAGATTGGTAAATAGTAGTCAGATTGCAGACTGACAGGCCATTGATTCATATGGTGTTGGTTGCAGTGAATCTAGACACCTGTGTCCAATGCTGGAGCTGTAGGCTCTGGGTGTATTTTCCTGGGAACCACAGATATTTGTTAATGATTGCATGTGAAAGAGAGTTGTGGATAGAGGCTACCTGGTGTGGCAAGGCAAAAGCATTCAAGTGTAGGGAGTGTGGGGGAGAAGAGGAAGTTTTGGCTGGATGCCATAGTACTTAAGAAGCTTGAGTATATTGGCATGCCTTCTTTCTTTGGACTTGCTGATGATGCCGCCAAGGCAGAAAAAGCCAAGAAGGAGGAAGTATGATCACAGGCTGCTGATGACTTGTTTTGCTTCCTTCAAACCTTCCCCAACTGCAAGGCTTTCCTGTCAAACTCTCACCTCCTCCCATTTTCTCTTGATCATAAGGCTTTTTGTAGTCAGGAATTTCAGGGTTGGAAGGGACCTGAGGGATCATCTGTTCCAACCACTCATTTTATTAATAGCTCACATTTATATAGCCTTTCATATTTTACAAAGTACTTTTCTCTGAACACCCTATAAGGTAAATAGTTCAAGTATGAAATCTTTTCTCTTCTTTCCTTTCCTTTTCTTTCTTTTTTTTTTCATTTTTACAGATGAGGACACTAGGACTCTAAAAAGTCAAATGATTTGCTCATTCAGTCGATCAACAAGAATTTATTAAATGCCTGCTCTGTGTCAGGTAGCTTGCTAAGTGCTAGGGATATAAAACTGTCCTTGTCCTGGAGAAAGTATGAGTGAAGTTCTCTCCCTCTCATTCTCTCTCTCCCTTTCTGCCTTCCTGTCTCCTTCTCTCCCCTGCTTTCCCTCCCTTTCTCTCCCTACTCCCTCCCTCCCCCCTGTCTCTTTTTAATATATATGTGTGGTTGTGTGTGTAAACGTAGTTCATAAGTGAGAAATTCAGGACTCAAATCCAGGTTTACTGACTCTGTGTCCATCTTATAGATCAGAAATCTGAAGCCCAAAGAGAAAAAGTGACTTTCCAGGGATTAAAAATGTGATAAATGGCAGCCTCTCCCACTATCCAGACCCCTTATAACACATAATCTAGAGTATTTAACTACAGAGTGATATACTTTTAAGCAGTAGTGTGGAATGTGTTGGGATCACTAGGAACTTCTTTATATCTCTGAAACCACATGGAATCTGAGCTTGATGCTAAATCTCTGTGGGTTTTCATTGCCTGGTGGCAAGGTGGCTATGTATTGTTTTCCTCTCTAGCACTTTACTGGAAGAGAGACCTTGCATTTCATATTTCATTTCCTTTTTTTTTTTCTTTTTGGAGGGGATAAGGCAGGGCAATTGGGGTCAAGTGACTTGCCCAAGGTCATACTGCTAGTAAGTGTTAAGTGTCTGAGGCCTTATTTGAACTCAGGTCCTCCTGACTCCAGGGCCGGTGCTCTATTCACTGCACTCTATTCACTACCTAGCCACTCCCTCTCATTTCCTTCTTACAGCAAGGCAGTTGTGCACTGGGATGTATAGAATCATAGGATATTAAGCCATGAGGGATTTAAGATTATTTAATTGAACCCAATATAGGAAACTGAGGCCCAAAGAGAGAGGGTAAGTGTATACTTAAAGGTCGTATTGATAGAAGACAGCAGAGCAGGTCCTCTTGCATTCTTTTTGCAACTTCATGCTAAAACTCCATGTCCTTTCTACTATGGACAGGTAGCATATGAATAATCAATAATCTCCATTTTATAGGTTAAGAAACTAAAGCTCAGAGTCATTGAAGGGCTAACTTTAGGTCATGCGGTCCATGTGTCATCTAGCATTTATTAAGCTACTACTCTGCTCTAGGCACGGTGCCAAGCACTAATATACAAGCAGGTTGCAAATGGCAGTGGCAGGGCCCAAATGTCAGTCTGATTTTGTGTCCAGTACATTTTCTAGTTTATTATTCTGCCTCAGAAGACACAATGCAGTGTTTGTCCTATATTGGATCCCTTCTCTTCACTCTGTCCCAGGATTCCAGGGCCCATTCTTACAAGGCCCCTTTCCTTTCTTTCTGTCCCCAGTCATACCCTGGCTTACCCTACTCCTCAAAACTGCAAGTGGTCAAACCACTCTCTCAATGCAGGCCTCATAGCATCCTTTCTGTTGCTTCAAGTATCATTGTAGCAGAACAAGGAACAGTTGTTCAAGAACCCAGCATAGTCATGTATAGGAGAAGCATAGAGACCCTTCTCTCTTTGGCAGGCATAAAGCAATCCTAGCTGTTGAGGAGTAAGCCATCAAACATCTGTGTACATGTGTCTTTTTGTTTGCATGTATGTGTGATGATTAAACACATATGTTTAAACTAATGTATAATTTTAGGGGGAAAAAATCTGTCTCAAATCACATTTATTACAAACAGTAGAGAATTCACAAAGTGAGAAGGCCAAAAAAGTAGAGATATAATTTGGCTGTGTAAGAGTAATTCCAGTTGAAGTTATTTATATGAATTTCTTATTGTCATCAATGCCTAATTATGATACAGTACAATAATGATCAGAGGCATTCTGTTTACTGACTAGAATGCTTGACTTGTGGTCATGAACCCTGGGATTCAAGGGTTCTTCTTGTGACATCTAGCATTGTGACCCTGGGATGTGAAATTCAGCTCAACAAGCATTTAGTAAATGTCTACTCGGTGCTACGGATGGGGATACAAAGACAAAAGGTAGTCACCCCCAGCCTTTAAGGAGCTGACATTCTATTGTACAGTCATTTAATTTCTGTATACAAGAATCTACTTATCTAGTGAATCAGAGCCCACCTGATGCTCCCTCCTGAAGTAGCAAGTCCCTTGCGTGTTAGTCATGATCATTATGAGACAGTCAGGTCCTGGATTTTAAAGAAGAGAAAATGTCACACTCCTCACAACATTTTATGTATCAGAATAATGTTGTTGCAAATTTTATTTGATCCAAACAGTAAACAATATACATAACTTAATAATAATACTTTGTTACTCATATAATATTATTGGCTCACAGCTACAAAACAAAACAGACCATTTCTTATGGACTTAATGAAGTATTGTGTGAATTAATTGTGTGAAACTGCAGGCAAGTCAATATTGAACAGCAATGCTGAGTTGAAGTCTATTCCCCTGAATAGGCCTTTGTTGGTTTCTCTTTCTTAATATTAAGGCTATAGATAGGAATCCCAAAGATACTATAAGCTATTAGCATGGATAGAGAGAGTTTTCTATATAAACTATATGATAAAATATTGCTTAGCAGGTGTTATGTAATAGCAATACAAATAGAAACCAAAAATACATGAATAAAAGGGAAACAGGGACCCTTTTTGTTGAAGAATTTATGAAGTTATTACATTTATAATAGACATGACAATGCATTTTTTTTCCAAATAAGTTACACATTATCTCTCTTTAATGGCTAGAATTTATAGAGTGTGTTATGGTAAGGGATAAACAACTCTCTGAAGGGTATCTGTATATGGAATTTCAGAATATTGTATGTTTTTAAGTTTCAAGTCAAATTCAATCTACACTTCCACTCCCCTGTCTTCCCACCTATCTCTCCTTCTCTTGAGTGATCTTTAATGGAAGAAAAATAAAAGTGTTTGCATTGAAAAGTAAAGGTTAGTGATATAAAAGCTTTTTTGGTGGTAAAGCTTGCAAAAGTCAATAAGAGAAGTGAATGAGATGAGGAATTATGAAGTAAAGAATGCTTAATTACTGCAAAAAAACTAACCTCTAAAGTCTGATTGAGTAGAATTAGCAATCTAACTGTTTCATAGTATCAGAAGTGAATATAACAGATGCAGAACCGCTCTCAAGCAGACAGGAAGACTTTATGCTTGCATTGTATCTGGGTAGACTTAGGGGAACGTGGAATAAATTGGAAACTGATCATCTTGGAGAGGTTACATAACTGGTTGAGTGAACATTTTAGCGCTTTCAAACCATTTATTTTGGTGCTGTGGAGGCAAAGCCAAAGTCATCTTTTCATACAAAGGACATTTACTCTTGAAATCAAGTCTGGATTGCTTGAGTCTAATATAATCCCCAGATTCTTAGTTCATTTCTGGAGTAGATCCACCATTCACTAGTTAGCTCCTGTCCTTAGAAAGCTTGCACTGTACCTCTTTAGTGGGTAGGCCTATGACTCATTTCGTCCATTCAGTTATGCCAAAACCATTCAGTGCATTTCAATGCTGAGTTCCCCACTGTATCTTTTTATTCATTAATCAGAATTCTCTACTCAAGTGATGTGTCCAACACATTCCATTTTAAGGAATATTTATTAAAACATAAGTTATATATCTCCAATAGTTCAGTGCTGTTTTTCTGCTATGATAACAGTTGAAAGGAAAGAATGTTTCATTGTTTCTCTAGTACCATGTCTAAACTTGTCACTACTGTGGCTCAATTTTTAATTACTTGTTGACTGGAATTTATTCACTTATGTATATGTGGTACAGTAACCCCTCCACTTACTATCATTCTTAAAAATACAGTTGGAATGGCAGCATACATTTCATAGTCAAATGCAAAAAAAATGGGAAAATATCATTTGGTGAAATTGAAGCCCAGAAGAAAGTTTATGTCAGAAATCTAAGTGATATGCTTCGTTGTTTAAAGCAGAACAAAACAAGACAAAATGAGAGAGGGAAAGGGAGAGGGAGAGCACCAGGGAGGGAGGGATAGAGAAAGAGAGAATGAATGAATGAATGAGAATATTGGGTAAGGGAAAGCAGTATGCTATAAATGAAAATTATTGGACTGGAAAGTTAGAAGAAGCAGGTTCTACTACAATACCTGCCAAGAATAAGGTATGTGACCCTGGAAAGTCATTTTACTTCTCTGGGTCTCAGGATCCTTTTCCAGAAAGTTAGGGGAAACCGTCTCAGGAGGGTGATAAAAAAAGTCAGAAACTGCCATTACTGCCCTCAAATTCTCATCTAGATTGTGGCTGATCAAAATAAATTAGAGTTGCTATAGTTGTAGTTTCAAATTTTCTGCATCTAATCCTACACACATTCTTTTCTTAGGATAACCCACAAATAGGCAGCAGATTCTCTTGTTTCTTTTAATAGTTAAACACATTTGAGGGAGAGAGTTACCCTTGATAATCAATGGAATGTTACTACAGAAGCCAGATGTTCTATACTGTTTGAATGACTTACTTAGCAGTTTGGGGGGGGCGGCGGGGAACAGAAATCAAGGCCTGTGACTTAACCACTTTTGTCATCTTTAGTTAAAGAAAAATTTGGCATGTGAGATTGGGATATAGCCTTTAAAATTTTCAGTCATCCAACAAGCCATGCAAATGCATGTGATGTTTAAACTGTACAAAAGTTCTTTGCTTATTCTTGATGACAACTGGCAGAAATTTTAGAAGGGCATGTCCTCTGTAGTGACCACAAAGGGAACACTGTAATTTTCAGGTTCAATGAAAGTTTGGAAAAATAGTCTTATTTTGTGATCATGCCAATTTATTTATAAACCATTGTTGTATTTTAATTGCATTTTAAAGTAACTGCTTAAGCTTACTATAACTTGGAAGAATATTAGAAAAATTGGGGGCATACTATCTCAACACAATAGGGCAAGTTAAAAAGAAGAGTCTTTATTGAGTTCAAGCATTCTGACATTACAAGTAATACGTTTTACTTAAATGAAATCTATTGCCTTTTTTACTGCCAATGCCTTGAGTCTTTTTTTTTTTGACCAATCAAACCTTTTTTTAAATCATGTTTGGTTGTAATATTTTCTCTGATCTATTTTATCTGCCACTGGTTATTTTTATCATTCCTCTCCTATCTTGAAAAGCCTCAACGCACACATACACACAATGTATCACACACAGACACAGACACATCCACCCTTGTTCATCCCCTTGTTCACTTTCTTCCATTATGTTCTTGAGACAAAGCCAGCCATGGCTTAACCACGGAAAAAGGGTATGAATATTTGGAGTAGAAAGAGGAACCTGCTGTTAGCCTGTGGTTGTGGGTCATAAATACTACCTCAATAGTCCCCATATCATGTTGGAGAAAGCTGCACGCTCACAGTTTCCTACTGCTATTCTCCTAAAAAAGAGGGCCTCTACCAATTACAATTCTACCAATTTCTTAATTGACACGGGATTCATTTATTTAAAACATTTATTGATCACCTACAAACTTTTGCGGTAAATGCGGTGTAATAGTTCCTTGGGAGAAATGTGCATGGGGACCTCAGATTTAAAATAAAAAACCACCTTGGCCTTCACTATCATAGGGGGAATAGAGAACCCAACCTATTGTAATTGAATCTCTATCTTTTCGATAAGAAAGTGCTGAGAGGAATGTGGTCACTAAGGGGCAAGAACAGTGAATGATTAGGATTTAAGGAGGGGCTCTAAGTCTTTATTTTACTTTCTCTAGATTATGGACATCATTATTGAATAGAGCAATTATACATGTGTTTTGAAATTTTATTATGTTTAACTCAATTCTTATTTTGTAGCACATAGATGAGTCAACATTTACTGCTTTTTTATTTAATGCAGCAAACATTGTGATACTGCAATTTGCCAAACATCGTCTACTTAATGTATAACTTGACAGATGCCTTAGGGCTTTAATCAGCAGTTTTTTTTGGGGGGGGGGAGGTTGTGCTAGCTGAAAGGTTACACACTTCTTTTTGTTACCTGTAGGCAAGCAATTCATAACAAAAGGCATATTATAGATATTGGGTACAAGGAACACTGCCTTGTATTGTCAGTTTACATAGGGAAAAAACTAATGAGGTTGTAAAGAAATACTATCTGTTTTATTAGAAAATTTTACCAGTCTGACAGCTGGAAAAACAGAGGTAGTCGGCTGGCTTCCATTTTCCATTGCTTTCTGTCTTTTAAATTTTGTTTTTCCCTTGCTTATGACCACATGCTCCCCACACAGACCCTCTTGGTTACTTTCAGCCACATGAAGAATAAGCATCATTAATATAGAGAAACTTAGGAAAAGTTTGAACTAAAGCAATTGGCATCCTTCATAAAAAATGTAGAATTAGTGTGGTTAATTTTCTATATAGGTAAAGCAGTAAAGAAAAATCAGCTTACCAGTTAGTGCTGCCATTAAGAATTAAATTAATTCATTCATTAAATGTTATCTTAGTGGTCTGAAGATAGAAGCATGGAATTTTTGTTAGGATCTGAGATTCTCTAGTTCAACCATCTCATTTTACTTGATGAGGCTGCTGAAGACTAGAGAAGGTTTAAGAATGTGCCCAAGGTCATGCAACTAGTTAGTAACAGAGCCACAATTAGAACCTGATGCAGTTATGAGACTCACAGGTTGGCTGTTAAAACTGGATTTCAGAGTGACTAAACTTTGTCATGCTCTGAGTCTTGTTCTCAGCTTTCTAGTTTCAATAACAAAATTTCACCAGTTCAATTAGAGATGATCAGGTGTTCTGGGAAACTTACTCATGCTATTCCAACTCAAGAGACAGATTTGTTGACCAAATGAATGCAATCAAAATGATTCAATGACTTACCCAAAGTCATGAGGTAAATCAATAGAGCTGATGTAGAAACCTAGATTTTTCTGGCTCCCTGCCTAAGGCGTTTTCCCTCTATACCCCACTGCTTTTCAAAATAGTATTTTTCAGTTGAATTGAACTTTACAGTTTAAATACACTTGAAGATACAGTATTTCTTTTTATTGTCATACAACAATCTTGTGACATAAGTAGAATTGGTATTATGACCATTTTAGAGATGAAGAAATAAACCTAGAGAGAATGAGGGGAGTAAAGGAAAAAGCACATTGGGCTAGCAGTCAGGAAGGAGACTAGGTCTTAGACCCACGTGTGTTATTTACTGTCCATTGCACTACTTGGGTCAAATGCTGTTTGCCATTCTATCCCAGTGACTTCCTGCCTTATTCCCAGTGGAATATAATGCACTGAGTGATGGAGTGTGCGTGTGTGTGTGTTTGGTGGTGGTGGTGGTGGTGGGGTGTGTGTGTGTGTGTGTGTGTGTGTGTGTGTGTGTGTGTGTGTTGAGGCAGAGGAGGAGAAGTTAGGTTTGGAGGACCAGTAGAAACTTAGTACATTTCAGCATTAAAAGTAAAAAGCCATGATATGAAAGACATACCTATTAGAAAGAAAGTTATGATTATTTTGTATGTAAGATGAATGACAAACACACTGGAACTTACTCTTGGAGGTAAGTAAAAGTTTTCACTTAAGTTGTTTGTACAACTCAAAGAAAATAAGTTTATTAAAAAGGATTTATTAAGTGCTTACTATGTACCAGTCACTGTGCTAAACTCCAAGAATACAAATATAAAAGGGACAGGTCATCAGGTTGCTTATATTAGGGCCAGGCAACAGCTAATGCAAAATGGTGGCCAGGTAAGAGTGTTTTGGTTTGAGTCATCACAGGGATTCTAATTAGAGCTGTACAGGAGCTGATTGACTCTCACTACCATTTTGGATTTTATCATAGAAGATATGGGGGATTTGACTTTACCTCCTCTGAGGTCCCTCCCAAAAGCAGGTCTTTGATCTTGTTTTGAGGTAGATAAGCAAGGTCATAGGCAAGGTAGACAAGGATGATGACAACAACAAAAAAGCAGAAAAGCCAGGACCAGTGGTCCATAGAAGAAAATACAAGAGAGGGCTTTGTGAGAATTGTACATCCCAAGAGTATATATAGGCTTCTGGGAAGCTGCCCTTACTGTATTTCAGTAATCAAATTTTGCATGAGATCCAGAATGTTCTAAGAGCAGTTAATTAAGAGAGCAGTTTTTGGGTATATGATGGCATTTGGATGGGTAGAGGCGGGGAGAGGAGTGAAGTCAATAGATCATTTTTTTTTCTACTAAGCTGAAAAGAAAAGAAAAAGTGCTTTCAGATTTTGGCCTTTTAGACATCCAGCAGGTGTTAATTATCCAGTGTCTGAGATACTATATTCTCCTACCCTGGAAGCAACTGCTTAAAGAAGTATGTGGAACAGTTCACTACAAATATGATCCTTTAATTCCCCCTGCATTCCTTTAAAACATCCATTTATCAGTGTGGAAAAAACCTGAAGGACTGAATATCATAAAGTTAAATACCATCTATTATTCTGTTGCGGTGAAAGGGTTCAAGAACCGCAAATGTCCCGTGTTACTTCTTGTAATATTAGTCTGGCAGGATGTCCCTTTGCCTTGCTCATTTCAAGTCTGACATGTACTTTACTAGATTATTTGGAATATTCTTTTGCTGACCTAGATCCCCAGGTCTAAATATCAGAAAATGGCCAGTATTTATATTGGTGGTACAACAAGTAAGCCTTTTATTACAAAAATTGCAATGCAGATTATGAACTGAATAGACTCCACTTTGTATTGCCTACTCAGGGGAGAAATGTCTCATTCTTAGGCTAGAACTGGATGTCCCTTTTATATATGTATATTCCATAGCAATAGCAAAATAGGGTCTTTATCTTTGCAAGACAGGGACAATTGTTTAGCACCCCTGAGTGAGGGAAAGTGGTTATGATATAAGAGGAAATACAGATTCAGTCTATAGTAAGAGGGATACCATCTTCACTTTCCTGTGGATATTCCACCTTTACAAAAATTCACACCTTTTTTTAATATATATTTTGTAGTTGTTAGACATTTTATAGTTGTTTCTATGTAGTGTTTCAATTTCAAAGTCATGTTATGATTTCAACTTTCATTAATTATATAGATTTATTTTAAATAAACAGATATGCATAATTTCACTACATGAGTTTAAGCATGTACTTTGTATCATAAATAATGATTACACACTAAATATGAGTACTATTCTTAGAGATCAAGATAATTTAATGCCTGTGAGAAATCATGCATACCATGCCTATCTCCCATGTATGGATAGGGATATTGAGACTAAGAGAAGTTATGAATTATACAAGATCACAAAACAGGTTAATGGCAGAGGTGGCCCTATATATAATGTATAGTGTTCTTTGCATTAATCCAGTCTCTCAAAAAAACTTGCTAAACCACTTTACAACCAATTTTTCTTGAACCTAGCTGTTCCACTAGATTTCTAATCAAATATTTTAACTACGTTGCACTTTATGCATACTTTCAGTCCTCTTTAAAGATGAAGAATGAACAACAATAATTCATTCTTTTAATTATTCAACAAATAGCTATGGAATATCTACCATGTGAACGCTGTTGTGTGAGGTAGGACTCCTGGCCCACTAGCAGTTTAGAATCCAGGTAGAGCTATATATACCAATGTACATATGCTCCAGGTATATCTTGCATATACACCAAAATTACATTATAAGGCAGTGTTGTTATGTGCTTTATAAATGGTACAAACGAATGTTTTGAGTGTTCAGGAGAGATTATTTCTAGGGGGAATAATGAATGGCAACTTTCTGACACATTTGGGATATAAATTAGATAGCTGTAGGAGAATAAGGAAGACATTCCAGGGAAATAGCATCAGGTATGAAGCAAGAAGTGAATTGTGGAACATGTGTCTTAGGTCTTAAACTTCCCTTGAATATCATTTTGGCTGAGGAGCTTTATGGCCACAGGAGTACAGTGTAGTATCTTGACTTCCACAACTCCAGAGACTTAACATATCTAGCTTTTCTAAGGTTCTAGCCATCTCTATTCATTTATTGGCTTCTTTTGTACTTCCTGAGAGGGGACAGTTAAGGTTGCTCACTAATATAGTTTTATTTCCTCCTTCCTCCTGTAATTTATTTAACACTTCCATTAAGAATTTAAATGTTATGCATTTATTATATATATGTTTAGTATTGATTTTACTTCATTATCTATGGTGTCTTTTCACAAGATGTAATTTAGCTGCTTGTTCCCTATAATTAGTTGTTGTTGTTTTTACTTTTGCTTTGTCTGGGATCAGGATTGCTAAATCATTTTTTTTTACTTCAACTGATGCATAATAAATTCTGCTGCAACCCCTTATTTTACCTCTGTGTGTGCCTCTGTCTCTTTGTCTGAAATGTGTTTCTTAAAAACAACATAATGTTTGATTCTGGTTTATAATACGTTCTGCTATCTGCTTCAGTTTTATGGGTGAGTTCATCCCACTCACATTCACAATTATAACTATTAACTGCATTTCCCTCCATCCCATGTTCTGCTTATTCTTCTCTTTCTTTTTATCTTGTCCTTTCTCTAAAGTCTATTTTTTCATTTCTTTCTCTTTTGTTTTTTATTTCTTTTATCTGTTATCCTTTCTTTATCCCTTCCCTTATTCCTTATTCCCTTATCTCCTTCCCCTCCTATTTCCTTATTGGGTAAGATACATTTCTGTTACCAGTTGAGTATGTATGTGTATACGTATACACACATATTTTGCCTCTTTGAACCAATTTAGATATAAGTAAGGTTCAAGCATTTCCCCCATTTTCCTGTCCACCATAAAAACTCATTATTGCCCATTTTTCTTTTTGAGATATTTTCCCCCAATCTTTTTCTCCCTTCCCCCTTCACCCAGGGCATCCCTCTTTCTCACTTGTTCATTTAAAAAATACATAATCCCAACATTTAATTTTGTCTTTGTAAGACTACCCCCCCAAAATAAAAGTGCTCAAGGCAGCAGAAATTGTCACTCTTATGGTATGGTGGAGCAAACATTAGTTTTGGAGACAGAGAACCTGAGTGCAAATCCTGATTCTGACCCTGCATATCCTCTCCTTAGGCAAGTAAGCCTTAGATTCCTCATCTGTGCAATGGTGAAGTTAGAATCATTGCTCTCTGAGGTTCTCTCCAGGTATAGATCCATGATCCTATGAAAATTTCACTAATCATTTGACAAAGCAGTATTTTACAATCTACTCTAAAAATTCTTGGAAAAGCCAAAATGCCTGAATGAGATCATAGTGTAATTTCATTAAGCAATGAATAAATTTAGGAAAGATATGTGAAGATTTATGAAAAAGAAAGCTGGAGATATAGTGAAATTTTAAGAATAATGTTTTAAAAAAGTATTTCAGGAACTTTTGGATGATTAGTATATTTAGAATTTGGTAGATATTTCATGGAAAATTAGAAGAAAATAAATTAAAATCAGTTTTTTCACAGTTTACCATTGTCTTTGTAAGATAACCACAATTTTTTTCTATTTATTTTGTGATTTCCCTGTTTACCTAAATTTTGTAATAACATCCTTCAGATCCAAACATGAAAAGAGCCTTTATTCCCTCCCTCTCCCTTTTCCAGTCATTGGAGCATCATATGTTACATACATGCAATCTCAGCAATTTCTGTAGTAATGTTTTAAAAACCAATGTTTCAAAAAAAGACACAGAGAATGACACCTTTGACATTTAGTTTTTCTTGCATGGAGTAACCAAATGTTAATTAGATCACTTGACCCAGGACACTTTTTAAAAGATCTATCTGACCCAAAGCTTTTATTGTAGAGTCATCTCTTTGACACTGAACTTTTGATTTTCATCTCATATTTTTGGAAGAAGATAAACTTTGAAGTTCAGCAAGCTAGTTGGGAGATGTTCAGTTACCATTCATCATCTGCATTTATATCTTCAGATCAACCTTGTATACAAGGGAAAACTTGGCCAAGCATCTGCTGAAATTGAACTTGTGTCATTTTTTAGCTCTTGGATTTTTTTTTACAAGTGTCTCTCAAATTATTTTTGGACAAGAACCTAAGGGATTTTTTCCAAAGCTATTTTCATTTTCTCTACATAGCTTTCATCTCTTCATCCAACATTATGACCTTAGTTGATCAGGATGCTGAAGCTTTCGTGAGGTAAAATTTGGGATCTCTTAGGAAGTCTGAAAGACACTCGGTTTGCCCTAAATAAGCTGCTTTCAAGGCCATCTTATTTTCCAGAAATTCCTTTTTGATCCACTACAGAATTTTATTAGAAAGCAACATGAAAGAAATGGTAAAGAATTATATTTTCTGATGTGGGTGCATCTGGCTGGAATGGTAACCTCTTGCCAAAGAAAGACATATATTTGGTGAAAATTACTTCAAAATATGGGAATTTCAATATATGTGAACAAACTATCTCATTTATAGAGCACTTCGAAGTTTTCAAAGAAGCAGCATAGAAGAGTTGGTAGAGAGTTTGTGTCAGACTCAGGAAGACTGGAGTTTTAAATTCTGCCTCTTGCAGAAAGGAAGTCTGCATGGGCCCAGGAGTGCCAATAAGGGTGGTTCAGCATCCCCCAAAACACCACTTTTGAGACTCTGGACAAGCCTTAACCTTTCAGCATCTCGGACAACTTTCTAAGGCAAAACTGACAAAAGAGGTCCAATCTGTGTTGCTGTAGCAAATCCTATAGTACTAGGGCATTGGTAGGATGATATGGTGTGGCATAAGTTTTACAAATATGCCTCTAGAATGAATAAAAGCATCTCTAGAGGAAAAGGATTATTATCTTCCTAAGGCAATTGTTTCTTTGAGCTGTAGGAAAAGCCCTGGACTTGGATTCAAGTAGACTCAGGCTGAAATCCTGCCCCTGACAGTTATTCCTACGTGACCATGGGCAGATGTGTTTACCAGACTTATGTCTATTTCCTCATCTTTCAAAAATAGTGATATAATTTCTGAAATACCTATCTCTAAGAGTTGTTGTGAGGATAAAATAAAATAGTGTATAAGTACTTTGTAAACCTTAAATCACAATATAAATGTCAGCTGTGGTCTTTTTCTATGGCTCTTTCTGCCAGTGGCTTATCTTGCAAAAATGTCTTTGATCACTTAGGACTAATTTATTCCTTCCTCAAGTACTTATGTGGGATGGTTATTGAGAAAATTCAAACCAATCTGTCTTCTTTTGCCATTTTTATCTATACTTTTTCTACAATATTAACTAATGATATATGGACAATCCCAGCTCTCACTACTTTGCATGTTTAAGATAATTAAATTTTATTAACTATTAGGATCCTACATGAAATAGCAATTTCAGCTTAATTGGAATTCATTCTTTTAGTACATAGTGTTAGAGAGATTTAAGCATTAGGAAGTGCTAACCTTCACAATTAGGCTTCAAGTACAGAATCCGAAGAAGCATTTTCGATTGATATAATATCTCAGGGCTGTGATTAACTAGAAAGGGTGAAACTTGTAACCAGAGTCATAATAACTGGTTTGACAGATTGAATAAATAAGCCTTTAACCTTTGCCTTTGGGCTGCTATATTGTTTAAGTATTGTAAGTTTTTTTTTATAAACTTTTTTTTTCCTTTGGGTATTTGGTTTATCAGTGTAAATTTTTTGTTACATTTATTAAATTAATCTTTTTATTGCAATTGCATCACACTTGCTCAGCAGGGGAAGGCAGTTTATATATTCTAATTTCAAATTATAGAGACAACAAATTAGGAGAATAAATTTACTTTATGCTTTAAAGATGGGTATTCACATTTCTATTTTGATATGGTACCCTTTATTCCTTCCACACACATATACGCACATTTTACATGAGAGAATTGTCTACTTCTATCCTGTCAAATCAGGAAGTGGTTGTTTGGGATATTCCTCGGGGACTGGTCAGGTCATTAGATTTATACCTTTTAATGGATCTTTTCCATTTAAAATCTGATATTCCATCTTGTATAATTTGCCAATATAGTAATATGGCTGACCATGAAAAAGAAACATTATAAATGATAAAATTTAAATTAATATAAGGTGATATCCCTTAAATATTGAAATTATGCTGTATAAAGATATTGTTAGCAAAGGTAGAAAACAAAGCATGTTCTCACAGAATAATCTGAAAATATACAAGAAAAATGAAATCTAATTCTCTTCACTAAGATATATTTTGATGTCTAAGTAACCAGTGATGTTCTAAATACACACCAATGGGCTTGATGTTATAAGCAGAACATAACTATATATGAATTAAACTTTATTATAAAGGATAGCTAAGACCCAATTCCTTCATTATTAGTGTGACAACATATTAAGTAAGACATTTTATATTCATTTATATTTATAGAAATTCAAACACTTATCAGTCAGGGAAAATGCTAGTGATTAAAATAAAGATGGAAGACTTTAATTCAAGCAATTTCAAATTAACCATGCATGCAGAACCACAAGTGACAAATTTGTTAATTATTTTTCATCAGTCTTGTTCTTATGTTTGGACACATACCAACTGGAATCTTAATATAAACCAATTTGATATAAATGGGATATATAATAAGGTCAATATGCTTTAGAATCCACGGGGGGTATTAGTGGGGGGCATCAATGTGTGCAAAGGGGGAAGGTAAGCCTGTTATTAGTTATATTGAAAGGATCTTATTATATCAGTTACACCTATGGTGCAGAACCTTACAACCCTCTGTACACAAACACAGCTATATGGTGATAATACTAATGCCTGATGATGAATTCTCAACATCAGATATCGGTATTTTTCTTTCTCAATTATGAGACCTTAAATATGAATATTTTTTTCTGGTTGAAAACATTAATTCTAACCTACAGTAAGAATTATTTTGATTGTCAACATGTTTTATCCAGCAGATAAAATAGATAGCCATCTGCCATGAAGTCTCAAGAGAGACAACTCAATCTCCAAAGTCAATATGTCACCAGCAGCTTTGCAGTAATGGATGCTTACAGCAGCAGGTTTATGTAAACTAAAGGAATATCCTATAATGGCAAGTCACTTAGATGAAAGAGATGCACAGCTAGAATCACATGTCCAGTCTAGCTTTGGATGAGGATAAAAGGTCATCAAAGCGATCATTTTTTCCCCATTTACGCACATGGTATTCATAGCTATCTGTGCTGTAGTACAGTATTAGAAATCTGTTTTAAAAACAAACCAAACTTTGTGTAGGGGAACCATTCATTTTTGTGTGTGCATTTTTCTATGAGTCAATCATATATTAAATAAAATGTCCAAGGTGATTTTAAATGCAAAGAAGTATTTATTAAAACATAGAAGTATCAATTAACTGGAAAATATAAGTAATATATATTGATTTTTTTTTTAAAAAAGAGAAGGAAGAAGGGAAATAAATAAAAATTGTAATAGTATACCGAATAACTCAAAATGTCTGTGAAGAAAATAAACTTACAATTCAGAGTGCATTAATTTCTTTTGTACATATGAAATACATGTATAGAGGTCAGAAAGTTAAGATCTTATGTGTCAGAGCTTTTAGATGTGAAAGCCTTCAGTCAAATTTGTCATTTTAATCATAATTTTTTTCACTTTGACCTTACCAAACCATGCACTGTATGTTTAAAAAACTGAAGATTCCCTTCTCAATTTTTTCAAGAACAACCTAAACTGTGTTTGGGGGATTCATAAACCAGGCATAATGTTTATTATTCCACATTTCCATAAACAGTTTGTCTGTATGGTCAAGGTATTGTTATAGCCCCGGTTTGGAAGTTTCATCACAGTCTTGTGACCTCTTGGACAGAAATTTATGATGTTATAAACAGAGCGGATTTCTTAAAGTGAGAATCATAGTCACTTTGCTCTTTCAGTTGAACATGTGGTTATGGTTTACATTTGAAGACTCAGATTGCCATAGCTTAGTGTTGATGAAAAGCTGTGCCACTGTTTGCACAAGAGAGAACCTCACATCCGCACATGAGACTTGCACACGAAGGAGATTTGGGATGGGTCTCAGCCGTGCATGAGCTTTGGTTTTGCAATTAGGGTCAGATTCACACTACTCATCCCCATCACAGAACTCTTTGTTGAAACCTAGGGGGAATTTAAATAAATCCCATTTACCTCTAGAGTGTTTTAGCGTCACTGATTATGATAGTGATTGCTTTATCAATAGTGCAATTTTTTAAAGGGGGTAACTTATAGAAATGAGTTAACAATGGCATCTAATTTTGCTAGAAGTGGGCAAGAACAGTGTGGCATAACAGAGAATACTGGACTTGGACTTGAGAAAACTTGACTTCCAGCCATAATTCTTATCATTGAGTAGTGATAAGACCTTAACAAGTCTCTTAACTGTTGGTCTTCTACTTCCTTACTTTTAATAGTAGGAGGTCTGATTTAAATGATCAAAATGGTCCTTTTTTCAACTATCCATTTTTTTTTATCAGTGTATATTCCTGGTAACTAGAGGACCTTTTTTATGTCGTGGTGCCTCTCTTCCTCTCTGTCTTATTTTCTTTGTGTCTTTTTCTCTGTCTCTCTGTCTGTCTCTGTCTCTCTCTGTGTCTCTGTCTTTCTGTCTCTCTCTCTGTCTCTCTATCACTGTATCTCTCTGTAGCAGCAAGCACCCCAAGCACTTCCTCAGGGTTTGCTGCCCATACAGGTTCTTGGATCTGCTTTGTTAAAGGAAAGCAACTCAAAATGGGTTAACAAGCTTACTTTAATCAGTCAGACATATATCGTTTACCTTGTTCAGGGGAAAAGGTCAGCACCCCGAACTTCAAAGTATACAGGCAGAATTATCAAGACAGAAACAGATCAAGTACACAGATTTCCAAACTGTCCAACCATGACATCCATACCCAGTCTACATCTGGGTTTCCACATCTGGGTTTTTCAAAGCCGGGGGGGCCCTGGACAATGGCTTCCCAGGATCCAGATCAAATCACAGAACACTTCTCAAAGTGAGCCCCCAAAACAAAGCTACACATCAGGGCTTATATAGCCTTCTCCTGGCTCAGAGAATGTAACAACCTTATTGACTCACTGGCCAATCAAGAAGTATCTACTGAAAAACAAGCCTCCCACCCCAGGCTTCAGGTGCACTTTAGCCTAGGGGCAGGGAAGATCTTCCAAATTTGCATTCCCATTACACTCTCTGTCTCTGTCTTTCTGTCTCTGTCTCTCTCTGTCTCTGTCTCTCTCTCTGTCTCTCTCTCTCTTTACCTCCCTCTCTCTCTCTTTCTCTCTCTCTGTCTGTCTCTCTGTCTCTCTCTCTGTGTCTCTCTTTCTCTGCTTCTTCCTCTCTTTCTTCCCACCCTATGCCCCCACACAAAGGTACTGTGAGCACCATCCCAGACAAGTTTTCCCATTGGCAGGTTGAATTCTAAGGGCAAGGCTGGCTATTTCTTCCCCAGAGTGCTTTGTTGTTTCTGTTCAGTCATTTCTGACTGTTTGTGTCCCCATTTAGGGTTTTCTTGGCAAAGATACTGGAGTAGTTTGCCACTTCCTTCTCCAGCTCATTTTACATGCAGGGCAAACAGGGATAAAGTGACTTGCTCGGGGTCAACAGCAGCTAAGTATCTGAAGCCACATTTGAACTTAGGAAGATAAGCCTTCCTGGTGCCAATCTCAGTGCTTTACTGTGAAACCTGTTCTAGGGCTAATGCTGAAGAATTGAGAGGGGTCTTTTTAAACCTATTATTCTCTTTATTTAAAAATACCTTTTAGTAGATGAATTTAAATCACATTAAGCATATAGAGGAAATATCGTCTGTTTGGAAGTGGTCAAGCACATGTACAAGAGAATCATAGGAACTATAGTGTAGATGGTGGGGAAGAGTAGAAAGCTGATTCACAAAGTGTATGGCATGGAAGATTTCTCCTTTCTCCAGGTGGAGTTAGATATCAGTTTTAGAAGTAAGCACCCTATTTTTGAGTCTGAAAAGACAGGAAGTATACCATAAGGCAATTTAGCATGTTCATTGATAGTATATTTCCTGTCATGTTTGAAAAGAACTTGGAAACTAAACAGGCACAAGGCTAGAGAAGGTCACTCTTTTATATAGGCTTTTGTTCTTGTGTCATTTTCTGTCGTGTCTGACTCTTTGTCCCCATTTGGCGTTTTCCTGGCAAAGATACTAGAGTAATTTGCTATTTCTTCTACAACTCATTTTACAGATGAGGAAACTGAGGCAAAAAGGGTTAAGTGACTTCCCAGGATCACACAGCCAAAAAATGTCTGGAGACAGATTTGCAATCAGGAAGCTGAGTCTTCCTGACTCTGGGCCCAGCACTCTATCTGATGCACACCACCTTGCTGCTACGCTAACAGGCTTACCATCATTTAAGTCTCTGAAATTGGAAGACAGGGAGATATATGGGTGAATTGTGTGCGTATATTTGTGTTGAACTGTATTATACCTCAGATGAGCATGGTATTAGAGTAATAATAGGAAAGGAGACTTTATGTTCTAAGAGACGGCAGATATTGAAGTGGGAATACAAGAGGCATGTATTCAATGGGTGAATTTAATATGGACAGGAACTACTTATTTATTTTATATACTCAGAAGAATTTTAGTCTTTTTTGCCTGAAGAATTGAGGAACTCATTTTTAAGAAACTCAGAAAAGGGGAATTAAATTAAATTAACCTTTAGAAATCATAGATGATGCTATTACTAAAAGACAACAATAACTACTGATCCATATCCCAACTTTCTTATCTCCATAAAATGTTTATGAGAATGTTCTCTCTGTATATATGTCAAGGTTATTGGTAGGAATCCTCAAATTATTATTCTCAAAGTAATTGCATCTTCATAGTATAGACCACTGGTGAAGAACCTGCAGTCTCAGAGCCACTTGTGAAGTTTGGATTCAGTGGAAAGGCTATACCTGAGGGCCTAGAGGGTCACATATGGTCTCAAGACCAACAGGTTCCGCAGTCCTGGTGTAGACAATATGTGAACCCATAATGATAACACATTACTTGATTATATATGAAATCTTTTCACCTCATAAACTATAGCCTTAAAGATTCTTTTTCAAACAAATGACTAAAGCATATGTTAAAATCATATAAACAGAGTGAAAACTTTGTCCACCAGTCTTATTATCAACAATCAAAGTGAGATAGCACATCTACCTCATACTGAAGGACCTGGAACCACCACTGACAATTGTCAACTAAATCTTCATGGATCTTCTGCCTTTCTAAAAGACATAGACACACACACACACACACACACACACACACACACACACTCCACATACTGGAGTGATTTGCTATTTCTTCTACAACTCATTTTACAGATGAGAAAACTGAGGCAAAAAGGATTAAGTGACTTGCCCAGGGTCACACAGCCAATAAATGTCCGAGGTCAGATTTGCAATCAGAAGCTAATTGCACACACACACACACACACACACATGCTATAGCCCCCAAACTTTCCTCATACGATTCTCTGCCATTGGGATGGAGATACTTTACAGGCCCTCCTTTTAAGGCTGCGGGGTGAATTAAATTTCTAGGCCTTATTGGGAGACACTAAATTTTAGGGAAGTCTCTTCCTCCAGCTTCCCTACCTATCCCCCCCCCCAAAGAAACTCACCATAACCCCTTGATTTAATTTTTTCTTGTATAATAAACATTTTTTAGAAAAAAAAAACACCAAAGGTATTTCCTGCTCTCCCAGAGAATATCCTTTGCAGAATTTGAATAGGGCAATCCTGTCTTATGGACTGTGATGTTGTGTGGATACTCTTCTTTGCAGATTATACCAGGGTGCCCCTCACTTTAGGACAAAGAGGAATATTAGGAAGATTTTCCTTCTAACAAGCAAAAGTCTCCCTCTCTGAAAACTTCCCCATAATGATCTGAATTTTATCCTCTGGGTCAGTAGCCTCTTGGTATGAAGACAGATCAGCATGAATTTGTTTAATGAATTTTCTTTCATTTCAACTTCAGGTGCCAATTTTATAAAATTAGTGGTATTCTGCTTTGCACAAAACATCTGTTTTTCCTACTCATTTTTAGTTTTAAAGAATGAATTACACAGTCTTGTTTGAGGCATATGTTTGAAGAAACAGATGAAATACCCTTTCAACTGTGTCATATATTTAAGATTCCTGTGAGACTCATTTATGTTCTGCCATCTTTATTCTTTTCTTTCAGGTACTTTTGACTTTCTAGTTTATAATGATCTGGAATTGATACCATTCAGATTGTATATCTGTCTTATATATTATTTAGTTGAATGACTCTTATAGATTTCAGGCTCCTATATCTGACAATTTTTATCAAGTCTACAGAAATATATGTTTATGTTTATACTGTTAAGTACCTTCGCCTACCTAAAAATATCCCTAAATAGCTTTCAAAGTCATCTCTTAGGATTTCCTGGGTTTTATAGGATTTTTTTTAAAAGGCAGCAAAGCTAAGGGAAGAACATATCCAGATCAAACAAAGAAACTATTGAACCCAGTTATGCATACAAGAAAAATAAATTGTTTCATGTGAGACATGAGGTAACATAATTCTAGATGGTGAGACCAGTATTTTTTTGGTTCTTGGCTAAACATTTCAATTGAGTGTTTGCTTTTAATCAGTGAGCAAATATGTATTGGGTACCTACTGTATTCAAAGCATTGAGCTAGAAATTTTAATCATGGTTTAATTTCTAATAAATATTTGAAATATTTGTGGTATAGTTTTCATCAAGGAATAACAAAAAAAAACCAGTCAACTTTTAATTTTCTTTAAAATGTTTTTGCTCCAAAATGTTTTGATATTTGTATTGGATAAAATTCTTCATGGACATTATGTACCCATATATTATTGACTCTCAGAGTTGAAAGGAACTTTGTGCATCATGTTGTCCAACCAGTTTGTTTGTTTTTTTAACAAGAATTTGAAACTACAGTTATCATTCATTTAGTCATTCGGTGTTAAAGCTTTATTAGTACCTAATACTATGCTCTAAGCATTAGTCTCTGCCCTCAAGTTTATCTTCCATTGGAGGATGCAACAGGTACACAGATAGATAAGTAAATACACTAACAACAAAAGAAGGGTGGTATCAGGCAAAAACTTTGCATAGAAAGTGGCATTTGAATTAAGCCTTAAAGGAAATTAAGGATTCTAAGAGAGTATGAGGAGGAGATAATGCATTCCAGCCATGAATAACAGTCTTTGCAAAGGAATAAGAACAGATGTGGAATGTCAAATTCTGGGAGGTTAGTGGGTCTGTTGGCTAAAACCTAAAATGTTAATTAATACGAAATTAGAAACTGCTTAGGTATGAAGTGGGGCCCAGAGGAAAGAGTCAAAAAGGCTTCATGTGTTGTCAAATGGGGCGATTGGAAATATAATGGAATTAGGGAAATTTGTGAAGGAAGGATTAGTGAAAAGGGCTGCATTTTGGACTGGCTCAATATCAGATGCTGGAGAATATCCAGGCAGAGGTATTTGTCCAGTAGGTTGGGGAAGATGCAGGACTGGCGTTCATGAGAAGTTTGATACATGGATTTGGGAATAACCTCTACAGAGGAAAAGGGACTTGACAAAACCATTCATAGAATGTATAGTGAGTGTAGAAATGGGTCAAGAACATAACCTTGGGGGATACCTAATCATAGAGCAATGGGCTTGAAATAAAGAGGATCTGAGTCCAATTCTGACCTCAGATGTTAGCTGTGTGACCCATTTCCTCATCTGTAAAATGAGTTGGAGAAGGAAATGTATCTATGTATTCAATATCTCTGCCAAGAAAACCACGAATGGAGTCAGGAAGAATCAGACATGGCTGAAAAAAATGACTGAATAACAACATATATCCCTTTAAAATATACCAACCACTTTAATATGCTATCTCATTTGATCATCTTAAGATTCTGATAAAGTAGGTGCTATGATTTTTATGCATGAGGGAACTTTTATGTGGGGGAACCTTTTTATGCATGAGGGAACTGATGCCAAGAGAGGCGATTAGTGACTTTACCAGGGTCACAGAGCTATTGTAAGTGTTTGAGGCAGGACTTGAACTTGGGCCTGACTTCATAAACTGCAACTCTATTTTATTGTACATGTTGAGTCCTGATCCAGTAAAGGAAGAGTGGAGAATAAGTTGGATAGAACCAGGAGAGAATACTGTCATAGAAGACAAATTGGGATACGAACTAGACAGCTGTAGGGGAGCAAGGAGAACATTCTGCGCAAGGGAAATAGCAACAGATATGAAGCAAAAACAAACAACGACAACAAAACGTGCTTGAACTGCAGAGTGTGTGTCTTAAGTCTTAAGCTCATCTTGATGTCATTCTGGCTCAGGAGCTTTGTGTCAGGAAAAGGGAATGTTTGATTATGAAAAAAAGTTTTAGTGAGTCTTCTGATGAGTCCTGAGAAAATCTCTTTGATTTACTGTTAGGGAGGGACCATTCATAACGTATTAGTTTTTGGTTGAATGATCAGGTCAGAAGCTTCTAAATACTGACACATGTTTCTAGGAGTCTAGTTGCAAAAGTGGAAGGAGATACATGGGGATTGTGTGAAGGAACCAAGGTTGAGAGAAGCCCAGTTTTTGTTTTTGTTTGTTTTCAAATGGAGGATACCTGAACAAGTTCCAGGGCATCAGGGAAGGAGCTATTAGGTAAAGAGATTGAAGGAGAGAGAGTGAAGAATGACTGGAAGCAAACTTGTATAAGAGAAAGAAGGAAATGGGGATGAGGGATAAGATTGGCATTGACAAGTAGAAACTGAGTGAAAAAATAAAAATAAAGGGTGATTCAGGTACAGAGTAGCTGAGAAGAGGGGGCTCATGATTGATGACTTTAGTTTTCTAAGTAAAATAGGAAAGAAGAGGGAACTCATGATCAATGGCTTCAGTTTTCTAAGTAAAATAGGAAATTAGGTAGTTTGGATGCAGGAACTAAGGGAAGCTATTAGTGGGGATGGAGAATAGAGTAGGTAGTTTGGAATATTTTGCTGCAAGGAAGTCATTTGAGGATATCTGCATGGCAGGAAAAGCCCACTTCATATCATAAAGCATACGTTTGTAGTAGATCCCAGTTGGCACGATTGTGACCTCCTCTAGTGACATTCGGTACTATGTGAATAGGAGCAGAGAATGTGGATGGTTTGCATGACCCTGCTCTGTAGTTTGGCAAGGAACAAGCAGATAAGGAGACAAGGCATTTCAAGGCAGAAGACAGTATGTAGTTGCAATAGGCAAGACAATGAAGGGAGAAAAGTGAGGCTAGAGCAGGGGTGTTGTACTGAGATTAAGAAGGTCACAGTGAAGATGAAAAATGGCTTTTAAAGGAGTCAGGGAGAGACTAAAGAATAAGAATTATAATCAGAGGAAGGATTTTCAGAGTTCAGTATCATGGATGGATATTTAAAGCAATGGTCAGATTCAGTATATTACCATTCTGGTAGTTGCCTTAGTTGGCATATACACATACATGTACATAACAGTGCACTCTGGAGGGAACTAGATTTCTGTGAGCTCAAGGAAAGAGTAGAAGAGAATGAGTCCTAAGATTAAGGGATTTTTGTTTATAGTAGAACAGGGATTCTGGACAGTACAATGGGGAATGTAGAACAGGATAGGGACTTGGGAATGAGAGAGCAGGAAATGGTAGCAAGGGAAGGAGGAAAAGGAAGGGTTTACTAAGCACAGGACAGAAAATACCAGTTGACTTGTCTTCTACCCACTGGAGGGCTATGATAATAGATGGTAGCATCAATATGTTCTTTCAGAAAACAAGGAAGAAGGGATTGATCAGACAGGGAGATCAGGCCAGTCATCTAAATTTATAAATACTTAGCAGTCTCTCTCTATAGGGGCCTGATAAAACTCATTCTTGTCTTATCTCACTAGTGATGAATGATGCTTTCCTAAAAGGTACTTTCATGTGGAGTGTGCATTAGACTCCTGGTTGACCCCAGTGTCTAAGGCTCTTCTCCTAGAGTGATTCTTGGAGGCAAGACGCCTGTTATCTGGGTTCTTGATTCTTATGGAGGGAAAAGACATTCTTGATTGTCTAAGGTGTCTTAATAAAGCAAGACAAAGAAGTGTCTTTGTTCAAGATTAAGAAAGCCTCATCCGTTTTCTAAGAGGAAGTAGGATTAGAGCCTGACCCTTCAGTGGTGGAGAAGAGTTAGGAATTTCTGTGTCTGCTACAGGCCTTGCATGGGGGCTTCAGTAACTGAGAGCAGAGAATTGTTTCCCTCAGATAGTTATGATGGGCATAGGGCAGAGCAGTCTTCACAGGTCACAGGTCACAGGTCACAGCCCACTTTTATTGAGGTACATTGGAAAGAAGCCTGGCTCTGACTTCCAAGGCCTCTTGCCTCTGGTTCTTCCAATCTTCATGACTTTGGACAATTCACTTAACTTCTAAATGAATCTAAAATGAAGACATTGGACCAGATGATCTCATAAAGCCTGTCAAGGTCTTACTCTATTAATCCTCTTATTTACTTTGCTCATACTTTGCAGGATCTTTGGAGGTTACAGATAGCATAAATAATGATCCAACACTAGGAATAGAGACCTCCCTACTTAAAAAGCAGAACATTTTACTTTGTCTATAGTTATTTATTGGGCTGAAATGTCCCAGATGAAATGTCTGTTACTCCCACCCACTGCTCCTATTTTTGTCATCCTGGGACCAAGCCATTCTCCATACTCTGTGGGTCCCTTTCAGGAACTTGAAGGAATTTATTATATCCCCATTTATTCTACTTCAACCTGGACAGCTTGATTTTCTTAAAACTCTTCCTTTGGCATAATTTCCAATGTCTTCATCAGCATATTAACATTCTCTAGATTTGCCTTTTCAAAAAATCATAGACCTAGAGTTCACCTCCCCCCAAGTTTGTACCCATAAAGCAGAGAGGTTAAACATATTGTCCATATAGGTAGCAAATGGCATGAATGAGTTTTAAACTAAGATTCTTTGACTACAAAACTAAACTTTTTCTATTTTACCAAATTGTTTCCCAGGTGGTCAATATTCTTCCTAAAATATGCTACCCAGAAATATGTGCATTTTCTAAGATGTGTTCTAATCAGAGCAAAGTGCATTAGGACTCCAAATCTCCTTGTTCTGAATTTCTATCAATACAACCTAAATAAAATATCTGTGTGTCTATGCACGACATAACACTGTTGACTTATACTGAATCATAATTTTATAGACATTAAGAGTTGTTAGGTACCTTGAGGACCTTCTGGTGCAATTCATACATCAATAGAATGCTCACTACAATGTAATTGACAACTGATTGCCTTCTGCTTGAAGTCTTCTATGGAGGAGGAATCCACTGCCTCCTGATGCAATCATTACACTTGGGGACAGCACTGCTATGAAACTTTTCAGACATTACACTTGAATAAGCCTTTTTGTGACTTTTATGGATTATCTTGTTTGACTTCCAGAAGTCAAAACCAACATGCCTCCTTCATATGCCAGAACTTCTAATTCTTGAACTTGGCTTTCATGGGCCCCTTCTCTGCCAGTTATTTTATAAGCAAGAGTGAAAATGCCTATTTTCTCAAAGGATTCTCATATGACTTGAGCTCAAGGACTTTCACCATCTTGGCTGATTTCTTCTGGTCATTCTTTAGCTTATAATACCTATCTTGATTCATGGCACCCAGAACTCAATAAAATATTCCAGATAAACTTGAATGAGGGAAGTCATTCCATCTATGTTGTACTTGATTTTTTTTTACCCAAAGCTAAGTTTTATTCTTAACTGAATTTAATCTTCATTAATGCACCTCAATGAAGCAGTTTGTCAAGTTTCCCTTAGATCAGGGGTGGGGAGCCTGCCATGGATCCTGACTCTGTCGTTCAGTGTGTTAGCTCTGTGTCTTCTGCATATTTGAGTTCCCTTTCCTTTAAAATCCCATGTCTCTTTTTCATGCTAAGTCTTATTATCCCACCCTTTGCTTGTGGGATTTTTTTTTAACCCAAGTGTAGAATTGCACTTTTCTACATTCAATTTCATGGTATGTTATTTAGTCTGTCATCTCAGACTTTGATTCTTTTTGGATCCTAAGTCTTTCATCATCCATTTTAACCACTGATCCCATGCCAAATAAATATACCAATTAGATAAGCTGGCTTTCTATTCCTTCACTACATGGTCAATAAAAATGTTCAAGTGCTTGTGTCAAGAATAGATATCAAGAGCCACTTTTCTAGCTACCACCCTCCAGCTGACATAATTTCATTAATCACTAGTCTTTGGTTACAGTCATTTAGCCACTTAATGGTTTTGCAAGCTACTCGGTTCCCTCCTTCGTGCCTCCCAAGTTGTCTACTCCAAAGTGGAAGGACAAGCAGCTCCTTCTGAGAAGCAAAGCAAGACCTTGATAAGTAAAGGAGGAGCTATCTAGACTTGGAAGGAAAATTTATAGCTGCCTTCACCATGGAGCCTTTCTACTTAAAAGTCAACCCACAGCAGAGCAGGAAACAGGGCATACTCGCAATCCAGCATGTGTTCAAGTTGTTATGCTTCTAACTAGAGTTATAACATAAAGGCCTCCTGTTTCAGAATTAGACTTTCTTGAGGTTGTATATAAATACAGATTCCAGCGTGAGCAGGCTGGGCCCACAGATGGTTCAGTTACACACACATCCTTACCAGCCTGGGGTGGCCTTTTTATTGTGTGGCAAGGGAACTAGGAGAGAAGGTTGAAAGCATACCTTGGCCTTGAGAGCATATGATAACCTTTGTGTAACACTGGGGGCAATTCACACCTTGTGAGAGTAATTCCATGACTCTAAAAGCATTCTTCTTATCCCTCAGTTGGAGGGCTAAAGCCATTGGTATTGCCAGAGAGGAAAAAAAAATAAGATGTTAGTCCACTTGACAACCCCACTGCCCAAATATATTCTTCTTTACTTGATAACTGATGTTTGTCATATGTAACTTATTCTATTTTGATTCAGTCCCCAACTAACCATATTGAAATATATACCAATATGCCATTATTAAAATTTTACAGATGAAAAATTAAGTGATGGTTTGGGTAATTATGTTTCATGTGCTCCAGAAATAAAAATAATTTAGAAATGATTATTAGTTGTATTTATTGCAGAGGGTCATCTTTGTAACTTCATGCCATATAATCTACTGGATTAAATATATTTTAAAATAGAATATTGGGATTTTAAGCCTGGAGGGCACCTTTATGTTTGGCTGGTCCAACCCCTTTATTTTGCAGGTGAGAATACTAAGGCAGAGGGTGAAAATGACACCCATCCATTAGTGTAGGACCTGTGACATCTCATCTTATTGATTTCTACTCGTATCCCTATTTTTACTCTACCATTGCTGATTACAACAATTAAAATTATCCCTCTTGTGGTCAAGTGTTTTTTTTTTTTTGGTTATTTACAAATGACCACAGGAAATATTGAATTTCATATGTAAAATTTTTAACTTTTAAAATAGGCACATTTTGACTGGAATCAATATTGCTGTATGCCATAACTTGCTGTCTTCATTGTGGCACACATACCTTTTTAAAATGTAAATGAAATTTCTAAAGATATCAATTATCAAATTGAATAGCCACCAAATTGCATAAGTACTTTATTTCATGATGTTTTGATTAAATGCTTTCTTCTCCTCATTGGGATAGAAAGGCTTCAGTCTTTAGTCAAACTCAGCAAGCTTCCACTACCACCATTAATTTCATGTGGTTTGGTGGGATTTTTTTCCCCCTTTCACTTTCTCCATTTAAATTCACCTGCTGATTACTGCCTTTTTAGTCCTACTAATCTGCTATTTCTACAATGAATAGTATGAGTCTAATCCTTCAGTTTTATTTCAATCCAGTTGCTGCTTCTGCTGTGAAACTGTGAATGTAGATAATTATTCCCCATGATTACCAAGATTAAAGCCACACGGAGCTGATGTTTGATTTGCCTTAACTCCTAGACAAAAAACCCTACATTGTGTATAGCAATCATGACATTAAATTTCTTAATCAATTGCATGTGCATATCTCCTCCTGTGTTGCCAAAAATTTCATCAAACTCTCCCATACAACATATGAATTTGGAGGAAGTGTGATCAAAGGAAGTGACAGATTTGCTCTCATAGAAGATAAAGCTACGTTTGTAGACATAAATTACTTATATTATGAAGGGAATTTCCGAATGTTCTCTCTGATTCTTTGGAAACAATGCCATGGAATAAGATTAGCTAAGTAACTGCAGGCATTTCAGTATTTGGGGTTACTTCGGAGGAATGTAAGAGCTTTCAAAAGGTGATATTTTGGAGGCTGCCTGCTAGCTAGACACTTCACAGTGGTTTTCTTTTTTCTATGTGGCTTTTGAATAAAATCAGGTGACAGGTTCTACAGAAAACAGAACACCTAGGCAAAGAATTGATTTTGAGGATCTCGCTCTTTTTCAAGAAAGCAAAAAGCCAAAACAAAACCTAACTTTGGTTCATAGAACCTAAATTGGTTATTTTAATTTATTTGTTTGCAACTGACTTATTATCCCGTGGGAAAAATAACTAACTTTCCTTAGAGGAATGCTCTGAATAAGCTTTTATGTGTTCTGCTTTAAAATTCAAAGAAACAGAACTTGAGCAATGTAATTTCTCTAAGGCTTTAAATTTCAAAATCTAGCTCAGGATGATTTTTACCTTGTTTATTTTCTCAGATATTGATTAAAGACAAATGAACTTTGACCCCTGCAAATAACTTTATCCACACCTGTCACCAGACTCAAAAATGAGTTAAGGTTCTGAAAAAACCTGTTAGCAAACATAGCCATATCTATGAGCTATTAATTGAGTTCCTACTATGTATAGAACATTGTTGAATTGAAAATTCTTCACATTTTTCAAAGAATATCACGAGGCATCTATGGATACTCATAACTTTTGACTATAAGTCCACAGTCATCTTGAAGAACAGACATGTTGGAGATTGGCAGTTCAGTCATAATTTTTTTTATTGATGTTCTACACTTGTTATTTTACATCCTTTCCTTACAGCTCATAAAAGGAGGGTTTATTAATTTGCCCTAGTGATTATTAATTACATTCAGCAAAAGGTCAATGTATGAATTAATTATTTAAGTATTACTTAAGTTTCTATACTCCTGTTTCTTGCAAAAGAACCAGTCCTTATAATTACAAAATATTTTTTTTCATAAAATGACAACTTCATTTTTGCCATATAAAGCTCTAACCAGATTCACTGTGCCTACAACAGACCTAATCATCTTTCACCTAAACCTTTAAACCTTCCGGTTGCTTCAGGATGGTATCATTCTCTAGTCACTCAGATTTGGAATCTTGCTTCTTTTCTCACTTTCTTTCAAATTGCATTTCTAAATGGTTGCCAAATCTTGTTACTTCTATGTCTTTTCTCCTTTTCTGGACACTCAGAAACTCTAATTCTGACCTTCCCCTCCTCTTTCCTGGAGTACTGGGCCAGCCTTCTTGTTCATCTTCCTCCTATTCATTCTTTCTAAACGATCCTTGACACAACTACCAAAATAGCATCCATTTTATTTGGGTGTTTATTTTTAATTTCTGCCTATATGATTTGTGTGAACCTTTGGTGGTTTTATCCATCTATAATTGGCTTAGAAATATAAGTTAATCATATTTAATTTGATGTAGCATGTATTCACAGTCCTGGGGAAAAGTCTATTGGAACTTTGCCCCTTATAAGGTTGTTAGTAACTTTAAAATGTTAAAATCCTTGTAGTATAAAGTATTCTAAATTGGCTCAGCTTCACTATTATAATCTATTATGTTAAATTCATTTTTGGTTCTTCAAGACTTGACACAAATACAATAAACATCCTGATGGAAAATACAATAGGTATGACTGCAACCAGATGCTAAACATAAATGATAATTTAGTTTGGATGAATAATGTATAGCTCAGTTATGTTAAAAGCACTCTAACAATGTTGAATTTCCAATTGAAGCAAACAATTTAACCTTTAACTTGAGTGCATATTCAAGTTAATTAATATTCAATGCATCACTATGGGGAGATATTTTTATACTCTCTATGACATAATGTCCAACTATAATACCTCTTGTCTCACACCTAATAAATTATCTGTTGTTACATTTTAAAAGTTGTGAAAGAGTTAATTTTGGAAACATTAAATATGCAAAATGCCTCCTTTGTTAGATTCAGTTTTCTTATCAATGCTGTTTCAAACATGAGAGGCTGCACTGGGGTCATGATTGTGGTGTCAGATGTAAAATGGAGGCAAGACTAGTGGAGGGAATATATGAAACATTTTAAGAGTTATAAGAAAAAATGCAGCCTGATTTGGATGTTAAGTAGATTGAAAATGGTTTTCATTTTCTTATCATTGGGTTAGAAAAACTATTATTTTTGGCACATGAGATAGAAATCATGGTCCTAAGAAGACTTCACTTGTCTAGACTGATAGTTGGAAAAGACCAAAGCATGAGGCAGAAATCCAGAAAGGATAGCTAGCAAATCTGATCTCTCCTGTAAGCATAAGCGAGAAAGTCAAATATCTATTAAAATAAATCAAGAAAGTTTAGTGATGATTTTGTTATGCATGTTTCATGTTTCTCATGGAATGCTTTGATTATGATCAATATTAATCATAGTCATACATTGAGAATTCTGGCATGATCTAAAGCACTTCAAGTTTTACTATGTTGGCACTGATGCAAACTGTAGCATGTCAGTAAAGTAATCCCAATGACTGATAGCAGCTGGACATTAAAGGTGACAGATGGCATCCTGTCATTTCTTTAGCAGCTGTTGGTACATGGCTGAATGTCAACACCACTGTGATGTAATTAGCACATTCTCTTGAGTCCAGTCTGGTGGGACCCTAAAGACAATTCCTATCAGTCTTCTAGGACATGTAATTCAGGAAAGGGTGAAGAAAGGGGAGATTTTTGAGATCTGAAGCATATGTCTCTTCACTGAATTCTTCTGTGGTTATTGACAACTGTATTCACACTGTATAAGAATAAATGTTTAGCCTTGGCCAGATCAAGGTGTGATTTTATTTTACTTTTTTTTAAGAAACATTTAAGACTTTTAGAACTAAGCTAGTTAGATATTATACATTGTTGCTATGTTGTGTGCTTTAACCCAGGATAGAAATCTAAAATGGAAATGGAAATGGTATTTTAGTGGGTTCAAGGGTATTTTAATAGATATTTAATTATGCTCGATAATTTAACAATTTTATTGTTTTGCATTCAGATATTGTAAATTATTAGAAATTCACAAAAACTAAGCTTTAAAATGGATTTTAATTTTTCTTGATTCTTCATATGGGAAAAAATACTGACATCTCTGTTCTTGATGTTAAATGAATGAATATAAATAATATTTTTACCATCTTGGTAATGACAATGATAGTAAATTTCAAGACCTGTTTTTAAAAATTCTGTATAGCCTTTTGTCCAACCTTGTAGATTACTTGATATCTGGATACAAATACTCTTACTTGCATTTGTAGAATATAGAATTTGTGATTTGATTTGAAATTATTTTTTATGTCAGAATCTTGGTTTCATCTGATTGTGTTTTATCTCAATTTAATATCTTATTTAAAATTTTATTTCCAACTGTGCTCAAAACCAACCCAACTTGAATTTCAGTGTAAGTATTGGATGATTTAAGAAAATTCACAATTTGAAAAATCTAAACTTTGATAAATAAGTGGTGATGATAGAGATAACCTTATGGGAAAATAATACAAAATGATTCACTGGAGTGTGTGTGTGTGTGTGTGTGTGTGTGTGTGTGTGTGTGTGTGAGAGAGAGAGAGAGAGAGAGAGAGAGAGAGAGAGAGAGAGAGAGAGAGAGAGAGAGAGAGAGAGAGTGTATGTGTGTGTGTGTGTGTGTGTGTGTGTGTGTGTGTGTGTGTGTAAAAGTGAAGTCAGTTATGTTATAGCATAGTAGGAGATAAAGCAGAAAGCAGGCCAGGTAGATGTGGATCAAATTGTGAAGGGTCTTGAATGCAATGGGTAGCCATTGAAGATTTCTGAACAGAGTAACAACTTATTTTTGAATGAAGTCACTATTGCAACAAACCAAAATTCATTCTTTATTCCTTTCACCTTCCTCCTACACAATTTGCCCTTGTGACTAGTCTTTTTTGATAGGAGTTTCTCGAATTTTTTTTTGCTTTCTTGAGCTATTAATATCTACATGAACTAATGAATAAGGCAATATTAATTTAGAAGGAAGAGAAACAGAAAACACAGGCTAGTTCATTGGAAGCAAATATCAAATTACAGTCAGAAACCCATGTCCACATTCGTGTGTGAACATAAATTAAAGTGTGGCCAGATTACACTTAGAGGTCCAGTGAAGTATGTATGAAAGAGGTTATTCAGCCAAAAATAATACCCATATGACTTCAAGTCAGGCCTTACGTACACACTATGTAGGTGAACACCTAAGTAGTGTTATTTGAGTCACTCCCAGAAAGGCTCTTTCTTAAAAAAAAAAAGTTTCCTCATCAATATACAACTATGCCTGAAATTCCATCATCAGTATTTCATTCCTTTGGCTTCACCTGCTGGTATCTATATTTCAAAAATGCAGATACTCATGACATAATGGAAGAAACCACAGAATTTCTGATTTGGAATGAGTACATAGAGTTCACATAGTCCAACTAGCACCTAAGAGTAACCCTTCTTCAACATCCTGGATAATTCGTCCTCCTGTGGTTCTTAATTATTTTTCACCTGGGAATGTAAATTCCCCCATAATCCAACCCCCATCTACTTTTCTAGTCTTGTTATTTCCCTTTAAACCCTCTCTATTTCAGAAAAACTGACCTGGTAGCTCTTACTTGTAGATGCTATTTCATCTCCCATTTTTAATTTTTTTTTGGGGGGGGCACCGGCTGCCCCTTGCCTCTGTCTATACATCCCCTTCAGAAACTGCTTAGGTGGACCTTCTTTCCTGACCCCCTCTCTCTCTCAGTTGTTGGTGTTCTCATCTGCCTTAATGTACTTTGAATGAAGTTCAGGGTTTGGGGTGGGGGTGGGGGTGGGATAGCAATCTCCCTAATGTTCTGTTTTTGTAGCAAGGGGGAAGAGCCTGAAGAGCACTTAGCAGAACTCAGGTCTAGAACCAGTCACAACCCTGTTTTTTTTTTTTTTTTGAAAAAATGGCATTGTAAGCTAAAACCATTCTTACCTTACCATCCCCTGCATTTAACTAATTCTCACTAATGTGTTTATGACTCGTCCAGATTACTGGCAGGACTTGTTTCTAGAGAGACAGAAAAGGTATATAGAATTTGGAGAAGGGACTGAGGAGGGTCACTGAAGACAATTTGCCTTGTTCTCTGTTTTTAACTAGAGCTGAACTTTGGTTAAACACTAGGAGTTGAGAAGAAATCATATAAAGAAATATGTTCTACACTTCAGAAATGGTCTTCAGACAAATAAGGCACAGAACAATTATAGTCTGTCTTATAATCAGCTGTTCCTTTTCCTAGATACTAATATGCACATTTTCATTTGATTATGCCAGCTAATTACATTTAATTATGAACACTAATCTTTCATGTGATTGCTTTAAATGTTGCCAAATTTCAGTGAAAATAGCTGCCAAGTCATTCTACTTTGTTCATTCAAAATGATGCAAAAAAACCCCAACAACTAAAAACCAACTATGCTGGTTTGTAAAGCCAACATTTTGTATAAAAACAGTACTTTCAGAGAATTTCCCTGAGCATCTTCATTAGTGGCTTATGTTTTAATAATGACACATTACTTAACTCAACTATATCACGATAGCCTAATAATATATATATAATAATAATAATAGTTATTATTATATTAATTGAACTAAGAACTACCTGTTGGGGCAGCTGGGGGGGGCAGTAAATAGAGCACCAGCCCTGGAGTCAGGAGGACCTGAGTTAAAATCCCGCCTCAGCCACTTAACACTAGCTTTGTGACCTTGGGCAAGTCAATTAACTGCAATTGCCCTGTCTTCCCCCCTCCAAAAAAGCAAAAAAATAAGCAAAAATTAAAAAAAAAATAACTGCCTATTATATGATACACAACCTGTTTTTAAATGTACACATATATCTTTGATGTATTTTGGTTTAAAATGTAATAAATTTTTATGGACTATAGAAATTTTGGAGAAGGAAATGACAAACCACTCTAGTATCTTTGACAAGAAAACCACAAATAGGGTCACAAAGAGTTGGACATGAGTAAAATGACTGAGGAAAAACAACAGAGAATTTTTAAAGCTGGCAGACCCTTAGAATTCATCTAATTCAATCCCTACATTTAACTGAAAGGAGCTAAACAAAATTTACAAAATGAATACCTCATATGTAAAATTGATTTCCATAGTGAAATATTGAGGAAAAAATCTGTAAAATTCAAACAAAAGAAGGTGATTATTCCCCCATCCTTTTATCTATATCGGAGGTTCTTAACCTGGAGTCCAGCTTAAGAAATCTCAAGGATTCCATGGATAGATTGGATGAGAGAAAAAAAAAACACCTTATTTTCACTAACCTTTGACTGAAGCTTAGCATTTCTTTCAATTATGAATGTAGGCAGCAAAACATTCTGGGAAGTGAGTGGTCCATAAGCTTCACTAAACCACCATTAGGATCTCTCTCTCTCTCTCTCTCTCTCTCTCTCCCTCTCTCTCTCTCTCTCTCTGTTTCTCTCTCTGTCTCTCTCTCTCTGTCTCTCTGTCTCTCTCTCTCTCTCTCTCTCCCTCTCTCCCTCCCCCCCCCCCCCTCCCCCCCCCCTTCTACAACCCTTCAAACTTCCCTCTCCCCCCACTTAAGAATTCTTTGGTCTAGGTGTTCCAGGCAAGTTTAGCTTGACTGAATTGCCTGAGCTCACATACTGGTGGTGCAAATTATTGGTTGAAGAAAGGAAAGATTGTGAATTTGAGAGTATCCTAATGGCACAGTTGGGAGGTAATATAAGTTTGAAGCATTTTGTATGGTAACTGGCAAGTAGAATTTGTAGGTGTGATGAGAATATAAATGTTATTTTTCTTTTTGTTAGTTTGTTTTTCTTGAATGCCTAGAGCCTAAAACCTTGCCTTTCGTGTAGTAGGTGCTTAGTATGCATCTGCTAAGTTAACAATGAATTGGTTTGATGACTGACATTTTGAATCTGAAGTAGTGTGGAAGATGGCAGTGCCATAGAGAATAGAGCTAGTTTTAGGTGGGGAATATCAATTCATTGTGGAATATGTTGCACTTGAGTTGCTGACATAATACCATGTTTCCCCGATAATAAGACAGTCTTATTTTTTTTGGACAGAAAAACACCAGAGGGCTTATTTTCAGGGGAGGGCTTATTTTAATGAACATTGACAGCAATTTTAATAAACATAAATGTGAACAAAAAAATGTACCTTTATTCAATAAGCAAATCACTGGGGAAGAACAGGATGACGCGCTCACTGCTGCAGCTCTGATTGGATGCAGCTCAGAGTGCGGCGTGCGTTTCACGGGGGGGTGGGGGGGATGGTGCATACAGAGGGTACCGTAATGTAGTGTGTAGCGCAGGGGATCACCTTCACTACAGTAGCAATCTCAATAGGGCTTATTTTTGGGGGAGGGCTTATTTTAGAGGAATCTTACACAGTAAGGGGAGGGCTTATTTTCGGGATAGGTCTTATTATCGGGGAAACATGGTATATAGATAGATACATACATCTAGCAGGAAGGTGGAAATATGTGACTGGAGCTAGGAAGAAAGATTGGGCCTAGATGTGCAGTTTTAGGAGTCATTTAATTCTCTCACCCTTCCTGATGGTGTGTCAGCACTGGGTTTAAGTCTATAAAATAGATTCAGTTTCTCTCTTGAAATAATCTTTTATGAGATTTTATCCTCTAGCAGAATGACATGTTTCCACCTCTGCTAATCTATTATTCAGAAACTACTGAAGTATTACTAGTTATGTTCCTACTAGTTCCTAGTCATTGATGTTTCAGTAGAAATTACTTATTCATTAGTCTTTAAGTCATCTCATTATCAATGTTAACTAGTTTTAAAACTGTTTTGGTATGTATTGTGCAGTTAGATTTTCCCTCTCTTTTTGGTGTCTTTTGTGGCATTGTATTTTTTTTGCATTAAAGGTTATTGATATGATGCTGTTAATATTCTAGAGTTCTAGGCAGAAAGGAGTAATATGGTGTAACTTCTAAAGCTCTGATAATACATTCAGATGAAAAAAGACTGGGTAGAAATATTGGTAACCATTATCAATTAAGAAAGTAGGAAATCAGATGACTTGATGAATGGGGGAAATGATCTAATTGTCTAAAATTCAGTAAAATCAGAAATAAGCCAGTAATATTTATTATAGAAGTAGTGTGGCATAGTGATAGAATCCTGGATTTAGAGTCAGGAGAATAGGTGTTCAGATTCTGTCCTTGGCAGTCACTCAACCATTCTAAGTCTTGGTTTCCTCACCTGTAAAATGGGTATAATAACTTGTAGAAACTACTTTATAAAGTTGGTGGGAGGTTCAAATGGGTTAGCAAGTGATACACTTTGAACTTTATAATGTTCTATAAATGTCATTATTCATTTATCACTTTATAAAAAACAAACATTTTATCTCATTTGATCATCACAACAACTGTTCTGGAGTATGTGGAGTATATGGCTTTAACTAATATTCTCTACATTTTTAATGAAGAAACCAAGGTTTTAAGTAACATGGGATTTCCCTAGGTCAGATGTTTTGTAAGGGAGACAGGATCAAATCAATGTGTATTTGGATTTTAAATTTTCTGATTCCCTTACAGATTCAAGATAAATTTTTCTTTCAAAAGGACTGCATAATTGTCTTCAAATACTTTGAAAGTCTGTCACATGGAAAAGGGATTAGATACATTATATAAGATTCTAGCATGCAGAATTAGGACCAATCAATGAAAGTTACGTGCTGACAGATTTCATCTCAACATGCAGGTGTACTTTCTTACAGTTGGAGCTATCTGAAAATGTAGTAGACTTGCTTCTAAGGGACTCTACCTTTAGTGACTCAAGCATAAGGCAAGCTACCACTGCCCATGGAATCTTTTGTAGATGGAGTTTTCTCTTTCTGCTAAGTACCAGACAAGATGATTTTGGCAGTTACTTTTAAGTCTTGGATTCTCTTTCTCCTTCATATAATGTTAGCGCAAGATAGGTGAATATTTAAGGCAGGTCCAATCTGTTTTACCTTGTTGGATAGGAAAAAGGTAACGTTTTTTCCTCCAACAAGTATGAATTTTGGATTCACTATATAATGAGCAAAACTATATACATAATCAAAAAAATTCATATGGTGATACTATCATTTAATGTTATCATATGGTTTTAGCACCAATACCTTGATTTAAAGTAATAGTAAGAGTATATTGACAATTAAGGTTCTATTTTTTTCTTTAAATGCCCAAAGTAAGAAAACATAGTACCTAAATGATGAAAATATCGACCAGTCCTTAAACCCCAAACAATTTTTTTAATGTTCCACACCACCTGTCATCATGGTATTTGTTGAAGAAGTAAACAATGATGGCTTTGTCTTTAGTGTTCAAGCAGTTTGCTAAAACATGCATGCCAGCCTCACAACTGCTACCCCCATAAGAGTAATGAGCTGTAAGGTCTTGACCTCAATATAACCCTTAGACCTCACACGACTCTCTTGTGATCCCACCCCTTAAATTGAGAATTATCTTTCAAATGAGGTCTGGTATAATCAAGTAAAAAGCACAGCCCCTTTATTACATTGGTTTTGACAGGGCAAACCTAGCAACTTTATTACAGGTAGCCATAATATATCAGGCTTTTTATTGTGAACCATTCAGTGACCACAAGGAGACCTGTGCTATACCCGTAGTAAAGCTATAATGATGTTCTAGTTTATCCCAGATACAGTAGAGGTGTTCGATATGTTCTAGGAAAGTGATAGTGTTTAAAAGTGTCACACACATGCCAGCAGATAAAATCTAAATCTTCTACTTACAGCCAATCTTTAAAAAAATTAAATGTATATTCCAACTCTTTATTCCCCACAATGTCAACAGAATTGCTTTTCTTCAAAGTCAGCCAAGCAATTGTAAATTATTGCTCCTCTAAAACATGTTATCAGAAAGAGGAGTGATGAGGGCAGACCTGTGATTTTATTGACGTAGGGAGCTCCCAGTGAATAACTTTTTCAACCAATGCTGATCTACAACTATTTTGCAATTTATACCCTTAGAGAGTTTTCTGGGGGTTTTGAGAGCTTAAGCGACTTTTAAAGACTCAAAGTCAGCCTGTTTCAGAAATGAAATTTGAACCCAGATGTTTCTGACAGGAATCCAGTACTCCATCCACTATTCCATGCTGACTCATGATCATAGTTTTTTCCTGAAGAACAAATACAAAAAAATGCTTTATATTGTATATTTCAAGTTAAGGGCAATTAATAAAAAACAACCGAATTAGAATAATTAATATTATATAAATACTCTTGTGTAATTTATGTCTGATATTTAATGTATGACATTTCTACAGTTAAATAACTGGTGTCTCCTTTAATAATATATTTGAATAAATGAGACTCCTTAGAATAGTGATAATTGTCTTAATAAATGTATTTTCACTTAACAGCTTGTAATCAGAAATAGGGGAAGTCCTTGGTGGTTGTCTTCTTTTTTTGGTTTCAAAAAACAATACTGACGTGACTATTATTTCCTAAAAGAAAAAGAAAAGAAAGAAAAAGGAAAAAAAGAAGAAAATACAAAGAAAAAAACTACTTATTTTGACATCTGAAGCTTCTTTTTGTTTTGAGTCAAAACAGTGCCCATCAGGGCATACAGCTGTATAACTATGGCTCTCTGGCCTTGGAACTGCCCCCATCTTAAAGAGCTGACCTGTTAGGCAGCCATGAAATTTCTGAGTCCACAAAAAGGGTGGTATAGCCAACAGTGTCAGTGGTTATAATGATAGAAAGAAAACTAGAACTGATAGTCATTAGTGTGATAATATATCCTAAAAGCTAATACAGCCCTGGTCTACATTAAGCAAGACTTTGGAGGTGCCAGTCCCGTGATTGTCTGCCCTGATTAGACTGAATTTTCAGTTCCTGGTGCTCCATTTAAGGAAGGACATTAATAAACTGGGATAATATGTCCAGAAGTGGGCTACTAGGACAGCAGAAGGGCCAGAGATAATGAAATATGAGTCACATGAACTGGGCAGTTCAGCATGCAGAAGAGAAGACTTTGGAAGAACAGTATAAACAGTGATTGTTTGCAAGTGTCTGAAGGTCTGGGATGGGAGAGAGGAATTAGATTCTGCTTATTCTTAGGGGCCAAAGTTAGGAGCAACAGGAGAAAGTTGCAAAGAGTCAGATTTGGGCTCTATGACATGAACATATCAATAATTAGAGAGATCCAAAAAGGGAATGGTCTACCTCTGTAGCTGATAAGATCTCTGTCTCTTCAAACAAAGCTTAGGTTTGTTTTAGAATGACTTTTTCTTTAGGCACAACCTGTTTTTTGTGGATGTGGCTTCCATCTTCAAGATTGTCTGATTCTCACTCTATGTTAAAAAACTAATAAACATTGAAATGAAAGACTATTACAGTATAGACAAGAGAAACTAACAGATTCCCTGAGTCTTGGGTTCTTCATGTATCTCTTGGTCAATTCCAAAATTCTAGTAAGCTATGAAGTAATCCAACAGCAAGATTTGTTTATCCTAGATGACAAAGAAAAAAATAGTATAAAGGTGATCAGTGATAAATCTACATCGTTTGTATCAGGATCCTGTTGGACAAAACTTTAGATTGGCTTCACTACGGGAATTACAGTCTCCTGTTCACCTAAAGGCGTAGAAGAGCTTCAAATTTGGGGTCTTTAGACTTAGCAGATGTCCTGTGATGTTCTCACCCAACTTGTTTCTGTATACAGAACTTAGGTAAAGCAGAGGAAGGGGAGCCTGCATTGTGCAGTTTTTTGAGTATCCTTTCTATACTGTAACTAAGTACAAGTCCTTTTGTTGTTAGCCATTCTGTGTTGTTAGGTGTTCGTGCATATTACTTTGCTGTGACCCAGACCTTGAGGCACCAAACTGGTCCGAATTGGCCCTGACCTACATAACGCACACTAAGTAAAAATAGCTTAGAAAATTATCAGGCACCACACTTGGCCCCAAAGAAGAGATTTGATAAGACATTTCTCTCTCTTCCTCTTTGCCAATTAGGGGACCATGGGTATGGATCACTATAGATAGTGTCAGACTTTTTCTTTCTTCTGGTTAATTTTGCTGGGTTTTTTTAAATTCCTTTTTACTCTTTCTTATAAGGCATGTCTCTCTGGTAGTAAGAAAGGGAAGGGATACTTTGAGAAATAGATGATTGAAAAGCAAAAGATAGCAATGTAATTTTTTTATAGAAAATGTATCAAGTAACTAACCATAGTAGGTCCCACAAGCTCTATTTATTGAACTGTCCAGTGAGGGAGCAATTTCTGATTTGGGAAGGGTCAGACATTAAAAAAAAAAAAACAAAAAAACGATTTGGCTCTGAGTTCTGGTGAAATTGATCCAAACATACCTGGCACATAGTTTTCAAAGGGATGTCTCTGGGGCATAAAAAAAAAAAAAGCTGGAGACCTGGCCCAGTGTATGAACTTTCTATTAGATAAAATCCAATATATTTTAGAGGATGTTTTGGGCATCTTAAGAAGAATATACTAAAACAGTAGGATTCTAGTAAAAAAAATGCCACTTAGAAATAGGAACAGACCTTTGTAATTTTGGTTTTTTAGTGCTGGTATACAATATCATTCAGATGACTATACCTTTATCAAATGTTTTTCTCTGATGTAAAAAGGTTTTTAAAATTTTTCTTGGTTATTCAACCAAGAATCAGAATACATTATTTTTTATTCATGCGAAAATCATGGCATTGTTTTAATGGATATAAAATAAAATGAGTTAATTTAATCAACAAGTATTTATTTCATAACAGCCATGTATGTGCTAGATACTATGCATTCTTTACCTCGTGAGAAAAAAGTTTTGAAAAATCAATTATATGCATAAAATAAAGATATTTAAGTTTTATGGTTATAATTTGTGGAAATATTATGAATTAAAATTGCCAACTTGAAAACTTTTAAAGATACTGTTTCACTGACTCTATAGCTTTCCTTATTTGATGTGGTTACTCTATGTATAAGAGGCTTGAGTCAGGAAAGATTGAATTCAGATCCTGAATGCTATACAAATTGACTTGAGTTCACGGGCAGGTCACTTCAACCCCTTGTGCTTTCTACTACTTTTGGAAACTCTTAAGCTACAGAGTAATAATAGACCTGTTTTAGAAGCAGTATGGTATGGTGGAAAGATCACTGGCCTTGGAGTCAGAATAATACCCGAGTTCTAATCCTGTTTTGATCCCTTATTATTTGTGTGACTTTAAGGAAGGTATGAAACAAATTTCCGCCTAATTTTCCTTGTCTATAAAATGGAGATGATAATAATGGCATCTCCCCCTAGGGTGGTTGTGAGACTCAAATGATATAATGTGCAATGTGCTTTGAAAACCTTCAAGTTCCACATAAATGCTACCTGTTATTATTGGGAGGTTTTCTATCCTAGGAATTATGCTCCATGGTGGGCAGCCTATGACCTCGAGGCTACAGGTGGCCTTCTAGGTCCTCAAGTGCAGCCTTTTCACTGAATCCAAATTTCACAGAACAAATCACCTTAACAAAAGCATTTGTTTTATAAAACTTGGACTCAGTCAAGAGGTTGCACCCAAGGACCTAGAAGGCCATAGTTTCCCCACCTCTGCCCAATACCAATAAATTTGCAGATCCTGTCCCAAAACAAAAAGTAAATTTTTATTTTTGTAGTGATGTTTAAAGGCAAGAATCTCTATTTTAAGCACTCACTATGTGTTATATCTCAAAGAAAAATAAAGAACAATTTAATTTCTTTTTTTTCATTTTTCAAATGCTTTATTAACTTCTGATTCACATCATTCATGTCGGCCAGATTTTGAATTACAAATTTTCTCCCCGTTTTTCCCCTACGCACCACCCCAAAATAGCAGTCCCACAGGATATCCCCTCCTCCAATCTGCTCTTTCCCATATTTTCTCCCATACCCCTTTCGACTTTTCGAGTAGGTCATGGTGGATCTCTATGCCCCAGTGCCTGTATATCGTATTTCCCAATTACATGTAAAATAGTAATTTCCCAATTACATGTAAAAAATTTAAAAAATTATTAATAATAGTATATATATTTAAACATTTGATTTTAAAACTTTAAATTCCAGATTCATTCCCTTCCTCCCTTGTCACCCACCCTTACTGGGAAGATAAGCAGTTCAATATAGGTTGTATACGTGTAGCTAATGCAAAATATTAACATAGTAGATATATTGTAAAAGACTGACTATATTTCCCTCCCTCCTATCCCACCTTCCACTTGTTCTATTCTCTACTTTGATCCCGTCCCTTTTCAAAAGTGGGTGCTTCCAACTTCCCTTCCCCCCAGCCTGCCCTCCCTTCCATCATCCCCCCTCTCATCCCCTTCCCCCCTACTCTCCTGTAGGGTGAGATACCCTATTTAGTGTGTATTTCATTCCCTCCTCAAGCCAAATTCAATGGGAATAAGGTTGATCCATTCCCTTTTGCTTTCCTATTCTTCCCCTCCATTGTAACCATTTTCCCTTGCCTCTTCTGTATGAGAGAGTTTACCCCATTCTGTCTCTCCATCTCCTCTCATTATATTCCTCTCTTCCCTCTTAATTTCACCTTTTAAGTATCATCCCTTCCTGTTAAATTGGTCCTGTGTCCTCTATCTATATATACCTGTAAACATATATACACACATTCACATATGCATTCATATGCCCATATACCCTCATATATAGACATATATATATTTCTATTCCCTTCAACTATTTTCATACTGAGAAAAGTTTCATCAGTTACAATTATCGTTTTTCCATGTAGGAATGTTAGTAATTCAACTTTGAAAAGTTCCTTATGATTTCTTTTCCCTGTTTACCTTCTCCTTCTTTTGCTTTTTGTATCTGAATGTCAGATTTTCTATTCAATTCTGGTTTTTTCAGCAAGAATGTTTGAAAGTCCTCTATTCCACTGAATGTCCATATTTTCCCCTGAAACATGATACTCAGTTTTTCTGGGTAGTTGATTCTTGGTTTTAATCCACGCTCCTTTGACCTCCAGAATATCATATTCCAAACCCTTTGATCCCTCAGTGTAGAAGCTGCCAGTTATCCTGGGTTATCCTGATTGTGTTTCCACAATATTCAAATTGTTTCTTCCTGGATGCTTGTAATATTATCTCCTTAATCTGGGAATTCCAGAACCTGGCTATAATATTCCTAGGAGTTTTCTTTTTGGGATCTTTTTCAGGAGGTGATCGGTAGATTCTTTCTACCTCTATTTTGCCCTCTGGTTCTAAAATATCTAAAACAGTTTTCTTTGAGAACTTCCTGGAGGATGATTTCTAGGTTCTTACTTTGATCAGGGCTTTCAGGTAGTCCAATAATTTTTAAATTATGTCTCCTGGATCTGTTTTCCAGGTCAATGGTTTTTCCCATGAGATATTTCACATTGCCTTCTATTCTTTCATTTGTTTGGATCTGTTTAACAGCATCTTGATTTCTCATAAAGTCATTAACTTACATTTGTTCCAATCTAATTCTGAAGCAATGATTCTCCTCATTGAGCTTTTAAGATTCTTTTTCCATCTGGCAAATTCAGCTTTTTAAGGCATTCTTCTCCTCATTGCCTTTTTGAGTCTCTTTTGCCAATTGAGTTAGTCTGTTTTTTAAGGTATGATTTTCCTCAGTCAGGCTGTTGACTTTCATTTCATAATTTTCTTGCATCGTTCTCATTTCTCTTCCCAATTTTTCCTCCACTTCTCTTATCTGCTTCTTAAGGTCCTCTATAGCCTGTAACCAGGTTGTATTTTCCTTTGAAGCTTTTGGTGCAGGAGTTCTGACTTCATTGTCTTCCTCCTGTTCCATGCTTTGTTCCTTTTTGTCCCCCAAATAGGAGTCTAATGTTGGAATCTTCTGTCTGCTTTGTTTCCTTTGCCTGGTCATGTTGCCCCTCAGTCACTTGACCCCTGGGATTTTTGCCACAGTAGGAATCTGCCACCAGACAGGGGAGCTTTCGTCCCAAATGCTGGGGTTTTCTCAGCTGCCGGAGGTATTAGATGGGTGCCCTCTCTGAGGCCTCCACAAGCTCTGGCAAGCTGGACACACTGAGTCCAGACTGCACTGACCTCTCACTTTGTCCTTTGCATCTATGTGTTGATAATTTTGGAAACGGCCACAGCTGTTGCTGATCTGGAGTCCTTCTGGCCGGAGGCTGGTCATGCATGGGTTTGGGCTCGGCTCCCAGAGTCCTGCGCTGGCCGATTCCTGCCGGCTTTCCTTATCGGGAAGTTAGCTTCTCTGTGTCATTTTGTGGGTTTTGCAGCTCCAAAGTTTGTGTAGAGTCCCGTCTTACATGTATTGGGGAAGGTGGAATCTGGAGCCGTGGGGAGGACCTGCTTCTACTGCGCCATCTTCACTCTATCCCAGAATAATTTAATTTCAAATATTATTTGTCTATTCATCACAACACATGTAATAAAATTATTTGTACCCAATATCAGTTGGTCGGGACTTTTCAAATAACATTGGAGTTTATGATGTGTTATCCTCAATCATTTTCCTTCTCAATCCTATTTTCCAGTGGCATGTATGAATTTGAATGAAATGACAGGTAATGAGAAAGGGTGGGGAGGAGTGGAGTTGGGGGAGGTGGCTCTGTTGGGTTTTGTTTCAAATATAGTCCAGATGTCTGTAACTAATTCCAAAGACAGTCCACATTTCCATAGCATTCTGGGGTTTCTAAATCAGTTTTTTCATACTCCAAATGTCTAACTCTGAAATGTTGGGCTATTACACTGCTTTGAATTGGGTGTATAACTTTTGTAGTTATTCTTTAGTGTTCTGGTTAAAAAAATGAGCTTTCAAAATAATGAGACTTGTTCCAAGCATTTATACCATGTTTAGAAATGCTGAGACTAGAATTATCATATGCATTTTTAGCAGTAGTATGGCTAAGACTTTGTCTTTTTAAAAGAATGATGATGATGTTGATGGCAATGACGTTTAAGTAGCATTTTTCATGTTATGAACCCCTACTCTAATGCGGAATCTTAGCCCCTCCATGTTTCATGGGTTTCCTTGGGCAAAAATTCATTACCTAGTGTCCAACTTTAAGGTGATAACCTTCTCTGAATTTAGGGTGGCCCTCAGGTGACACTGATATAGTTAGTTATCCAAGCTATACACAAAGCCTTTCCATTTTCATAGGGCCTGCCAGAGTTTGAGTTCCTGTTTGATCTTGAGAAAGTTAAATAATTCCCCTGGACCTTTGCTTCTTCATCTGTGAAGTGAGGGGATGGAATTAAATGATATTTAAAGATCTTTTATAGTTCTCTATTCTATCATCTTAATTATGTCATGATCTCTATGTAAATAAAGAAATGATGTTGCCAGGGCAGTGGATCCACATTCCAAAGACTCAAACCATAGGAAACAATGCCTTTGAAACAAATACTATAAACAGAAAATACCCTTATACATTAGAAAAGTTTCCAAAGAAATATACCATAAAATTTTTACAACATGACCACAAATAAAGCAGGTTTTCATATTTGAGGGCATTATTTGCATGAAGAATTTCCAGAGATCTACAGAAAATTCAGAGAGGTGATTCCATACGTTCCTATGGAAATATCCAGGAACACTTAAGGTCATAGACTCACTAACTGTTAAAGCTAGAAGGGCTACTAAATGCCTGATCTCATTGTCTTATGGTTCTAGAAAGCTAGTCATGATGGGAGTAGTAAGTCATTTGTAGTGGAGTGGGGTTTCATCATGAGACAGGTATTTCTCACCCCACTTTCACTGCTGCCTTATTTCCATGACTGTATAGGCTGTTCTCCAGTCCCCAAAAGCATTGCTTCCTCACCTCTCCCTTTTAGAATCCCTACCTCCCTTCAAACCTCACCTCCAGTTACCTGCTGCAGGAGGCTTTTCTTGATTATCTGTCCCCCATCTGCCAGTACTCAATCCCCCAAATTACCCATCATTTACTTTTTACAAACTTTGTATTTACTTTTGTGTCCATGTTCTACTTGGTCCTCACTACAACTTTGGAAGGTGTAATGGGAATGTAAATTTGAAGATCTTCCCTGCCCCTAGGCTAAAGTGCACCTGGAGCCTGGGGTGGGAGGCTTGTTTTTCAGTAGATACTTCTTGATTGGCCAGTGAGTCAACAAGGTTGTTACATTCTCTGAGCCAGGAGAAGGCTATATAAGCCCTGATGTGTAGCTTTGTTTTGGGGCTGACTTTGAGAAGTGTTCTGTGATTTGATCTCGATTCTGGGAAGTCGTTGTTGAGACGATCCCCCCCCTTAGCTTTGAAAAACCCAGATGTTGAAACCCAGATGTTGATTTGGCATGGATGTGATGGTTGGACAGTTTGGAAACTGTATACTTGGTCTGTTTCTCTGTCTTGATAATTCTGTCTGTATATTCTGAAGTTCGGGGTACTGACCTTTTTTCCCTGAACTAGGTAAACAATAATATGTTGGGCTGATTAAAGTAAGCTTGTTAACCCATTTTGAGTTGCATTCCTTTAACAAAGCAGATCTAAGAACCTGTGTGAGCAGCCACCCTGGGGATGCTGGGGTGCTTGCTGCTACAGAAGGCAGCTGTTATTATCCCCGCATTATAAACGAAAGGAATGAGTCTAGGAGGATTTATGTGACTTGCCCAAGCTTCTCCAGCTAGTAAATGTCCTAGGCCAGATTTGAAATTGAGTCTTCCTGATACCAGTCCTTGCGCAGATTAAATATTATATAAATGTTAACTATTATCTTTAGGTTGCTGTTGTTTCTACCAGCAAAATGTAAACTTCTTGAACAAAGGGATGGTTTTGTTTTTACCTTTGTATCTAGAAACTAGCATATATTAGATACTCCACAGTTTATCAATCCAGTGATAAATGAAAGGAAAACAGAGAGATTGATGAAAAATTAGTGGAAAGACTTAGAATGAGCTCTATGTCCTTCTCTTTGAGAGATTTTTTAAAATATAATTCAATTATGTAAAAAATTTCACAAATGATTCTTATAGAAGCAAACTTGTATTTTCATAATTTTTCAAATTATATGTGTCATTCATTATTATAATAATTATAAGCTAACGTGAAGTCTGATTACATAGTGAATTTGATATTCAGCATTAGGATTCAAGAGGGAAAGAATTAATTACATTTTCTCTGAAAGGATTTAATAAGGGAATTCCCTTTTCTTAAAAAAAAATAGATAGATTTATATATACATATACATATATATGTGTAAGAAACAAGTGACAATAGCTGCTGTACCAAGAGAATAAAATGTAGTTGAAATCAGTAACATCAATAAAGCTAAGAATTAAGCTGCTAACAAAAAAAAAGTGATATCAATTGTACATACATAAAAAGATTGCCCGGAGTCTCCACAGGGATTGCTCTCAGAGAACAAAGGGATAGATATAATGAGGGAATTCTTCTGTCTCTTAAACAAAATCTCACTTTATTACTGCAGTTGTGATAAAATGTATTTGTGCCTTCATTAACACCTCTGCATAAAGGTGCACACTTACCTTCAGACAAGATAAAAAGAAAGGAAGGTGGGAGAATTTCTGGGAGGAACCAAAATCACTTGAGCACTTTTTGTCTCAGTTCATACAATTAGGGTTTTTATATTGTGCTGGTAAAAAACAAAGGTATATACATACATGAATGTGTGTGTGTGTGGGGGGGGTTGTGCTCTCCTTTTTACATAAAAGGGAACCTATGTCAGTAGTAAATACACTTCAAGCAATTTTGCCAGTAATGATGATGGATTGTCCTGAACTAATTACACTTTCTCAACTGTTACCCCTTGAGCAGGAATATGCATTTTTGAGAGAGCTAGTCATATTTATGGCCTCTGGACACAGTTTTCTTTTTATTAAGCTATTGGACTGTATGGGAATCTAATCTACCAATGACCTTGACTAAATTCCTTCTACTCTCCTAAATGAAACTTCACTCCAACCAGATTGACCTATTTGTCTAACACAATTGTGCTTTCTTTGTCCTCTGACACTTTCCTGGTGCTATTTCTCTTACTTGGTTGGCTTCTGCAATGCTGACCACCTATGCAAATCCTATCCATCTTTCAAGGGTCAACCAAATTGTCCTTCTTAGGATTTTATAACTAGTAAATCATAGGGACAGGCTGTGACCTCAGTCTTTTAATTCCAAATAAAACTTTTATAGCGAACAATATGTCTTAGTGTAGTGGCATCAAATAGAAACAGATCCCTAAGAGCTGGATGTTAACTTAGAAAACCACAAATTAACATTATTTATGTTGTATTTTTATGAATTTGGTTAACCATTTTCCAGTTAGATTTTAATCTAGTACTACTTGCTGGCCCTGGCTTAGAGGATAGAAAGATGGCCTCAAAGCTAAGAAGACCTATGCTCATATCTTGCCTTGCACATATACTATCAGTGTGACCCTGGGCAACTTATTTAAATTTTCAATATTCTAGATAGCTCTTTAAGAATAGTTGTAAGGTAGGTGTCATCCTGCACTGATAGAGACAGTTTTCTCAGCTAAGTGTTCCCTATCCATTGAAATCAGATTTATTACCATTATAGTCATGTATCAATCTCACAGACATAGATTGCATTATATTACTGTTTATAGTATTATATTTTTGTGTATACTTCACTTGGTTTGCAAGTTGATTGTAAATGATAGAGATTATGTCTTATTCACCTTCTTAACTTCCCGTAATGTTCAGCACAGTGGACTATTGAACGTTATTATACTTTATGTACATGTCCTGTTCTTCAAAAGTTTAATTGCTGGTAGGACTATAAAATTTCTTGCTTCGATGTTTCAGTGCAAAAGACTGAGTCATTGCTCTAAGATTGTACTACTTCGGAATTGTTTGTATCTAAACAAAGTTGTGACCTGAGTTTGTCTCTCCTCAGATACTAGCTGTATGACTAGACCTGTCACTTAATCTCTCTTGGTCTTAGCTGCTCCTTAATATGGTCCTTTTTGTTTCTGAATCGGTGATTCGATGATGATACACATAAATGTTAGGGAATAGTACAGTGTGGTGGATGGAGTGTTGGATGTGGAATCAGGAAGACATGCATTCAACCCCTCTCTCTGACACTTAATATGTGACCCTAGGAAAGTCACTTCCCTTCTGTATCTAGACATTTCTCTAGCTAGGATTTATTATCTAAATCATGGAGTGTTTACAAGTCACATTGATGGCATGTGTTCCCATAATGGGAGCTCTCTAAGCTAATAGACTGCCCATCTTTAAAGTTCTGTCTTTGTTATCATTAATGGGACCTTGAGTTTAGGAAATTGTATTTTAAAAAAAACAAACAAAAAACTTTGAGTTTTTCTCCAACTTTCATACCAGCAAGAATCTAATTAAAATTCTTCATCAAATATCAGAACAATAAAGACTCTGAAAATTAGTGATCTTTGTATTTGAAAAGTTAGATGATATGGTTTTAAATTTATAGAAAGATCACATTAGAAATGTATTTGCCTTTTTCTTTTTCTACTTAACAAAGTGCCAGTGTTGTTTATGTTTCTTATTAATATTTAAAGGTACTATATTTTGGGGGCAGATAGATGATGCAATGGAGAGAATGTCTGGCCTGGAGTCAGACTCATCTCTCTGATTTTAAATCTGGCCTCAGATACTTAATAGCTATGGGGCACTGGGCAAGTCACTTAACTGTCTCAGTCTCTTCATCTGTTAAATGAGCTGGAGAAAGAAATTGCAAACCATCCCAGTATGTTTGCCACAAAATCCCAAACAGAGTCATGAAGAGTAGGACATGACTGAAAAACAAGTGAAAAACAACATAAATTGTATTCATTATTCCCATGGTTAAAAGTCTATATAAAAGTAAACAATAATAACAGATAGAATAACTGCCTTTTGACATTTATTTTTCATTCAGATCAGTAGCAGATGATTCAATTGTCCACTCACAGTGGGAGAAAGTAGAAGTGCTTAATACTAATTTCAGAAGTTTAGCTGCCAAATGATGTTTTCTATGGCATTCCAAAGCTGAGATTAAAGAGGCAATAGAAACTCTTCAATTAAGCAACATACATGTTGCTATGAAATGTGATCGAAGAGAAGAGTATTGAAGTGACTTTATGAGTGATATCAGCTGTCTCTTGTAGGGATGAGTTTTATTATGAAAGTATGTTCAGTTTCAGGTGATAGAATGTGACAGCAGTTCTAAATATTTCAGATGATGATAAAAATGGGCAAATATATAGGTTATAGCAATGAGAGCAAGTCAGTGGAAAAGGTGGTTTTGTGGGGGAGGCATTCTGCTAGCTTTCTTCTTACCTGCCTGACCACTTCTTTCTTCTTCATCTCTTTTGGTAGATTATCTTTTCTATCATGCCTTCTAACTGTGGATATTCTCCAAAGCTGCATCCTGTGCTCTCTGTCTTGGTGACCTGATCTACCCCGTAGGTTTAATTATCTATGATCATGATTCCCAGATGCGCGCGTGCCCGCGCGTGTGTGTGTGTGTGTGTGTGTGTGTGTGTGTATCTATCTCTACCCTCTCTCATGAACTCTAGTCCCAAAATGTCTAGTAGACATTTTGAACTGCAGTAACTGCCCACTGGCGCCTGTTTACCTCTTATATCAAATATAAACTCTTCATTTTGGTGGTTAAAGTCCTTCACTAGCTGACTTCAATATAATTTTTCAAATTATTTTTCCCTTCACTTATTCTCTTGTCCAGTCAACCTGGTCTTAATACTATTCTTCATATATAACACTCCATCTCCCATCTCTTTATCATTGTACCAGCTGTCACCCATGCCTGAAATAACACACTAATGCAATGAGGCATATTTTACTTAATTCAACTAAATAACTTAGATTAATTTTCATCAATAGCCTGCATCACTATCCTCATAATTATGCTGGGTCTGTGATTTTATTTGAGTAAAATCTGTTTCTCGTTTTGAAACTTTATCATGATCCATCCATCTGGCTGGCTGACTATTTGTCTATCTTGAATGCAAATCTCCCCTCCTTCTACTTTGAAGAAGATATAGTCATCTCTTTATAGAGCAAAACTTGATACCACTAGGTTACCCCTCTTAACTGCCTATTAGTTCCCTCCAAAGATTTTGATATTTTCTCTAGAAAAAAATCAAAGCAGTCCTTTACCTTCGTGTTTGCTTGATTAAAAAAATGCAATATTTTGTAAAGTAAATACATAAATATATGCCATGGAAGTCATACGCTACTGCTTTTTCTCCAACACTGTATGTTCATGCATGTATGTGCAGATTGGTGTGTAAATCTGAAAGAATGATTTTGGGGAGGGGGAGGTATTTTGGAAAGAATTTGAAAAAGCCTAGCCTCCCAGTTAATGATAATTGTCTATTTCTATCTCAAATGAAGGCAGTATTTCTCAAAGGGTTGAGCTACGATATTACTCCAAATGAAGAAAGTACATGTAAATGAAGCATTTAACTAGGCCTTTTATCTTGATCCTTTTCTGTGCTAGTAGGAACGATTAAAAACTCACTTAAGCAAAAAGAACATGATTTTAATGTCATAGTTATATTCATATATATTTATTTTATATATATATTTCTTATTTGTAATATAAAGAAGGGAAATGTCATATTGAGCTTCTTTGGTGCCCTTTTGCTTTCTCTCTAAAATATTAATATTATATATTTGAAGAAGTTCCCTAGTCCACCATGGAGAAAGAAGAATTGCCCTAAATTTATACTGAAAAGTTTTAGCATGTATAAAGCTTCTTTGGTTTCTCATAATGCAGAAAACAGACCTATATCCTTTTATGTCTTTTGAAAAGAGTAATAGGAGTGTTGTGGGACTATGTACAGGTATACTCCAGCCTGCTTGATTTAAATATTCTCTACAGCCTCCTAAGCAGTGCAGAGATAGTGCTGGCCAATGAGAGATAGGAGAATAGAGGGAAGAGAAGATTCATTTCATTATTTAATACATGAATCAACCATTATTTACAGTTTTTCAGAACTGTTTCTTAGAGCCAAGGATAGTAGGATGCCCAAAACAAGTCAGATTGGCCCAAATAATGATTAGATGAATTAAGTGCGTCTTCCAAAAATGTTCCATTTATTTATTTAGTCAACATAAAATTTTGATTTTTGAAATAGTTTTGAGGTATTAGAATATACAATCTACTATGTTTCTCCTTGTGTTCAAGTGAAAATGGCTTAAAGAATGTATAAGTTGAAAGAGAATGTTCAATTGTTTGGGCTAAGGATTGCTAAATTCCAGATTGTCTGGCTGAAAGTTGTGGGTGGTCTTATGTAATTCTGCAGGGAAAAATTTAGACAGGGAATTTTTTGGCAAGACATTGGAATACCTTTGCTTCTCAGCTTAGTGGTAATTGGCCATTTCTATCTACTTCAGTGAAATTCGGCAGTTCACTAAGCACACTGCGACATTATTTCTCAATGAATATGCACTTGTAAATAAAGCATTTGGCTGAGAAATTTTATAGCGACCCTTTTGTATGTTACTAGGGAGCAATTAAAAACCACTTAACTTAATAGAATGTTGAATCTATCAAACCCAAGATTATAACAGACTTTAAAGAAATTCTGTTTAGTAGAATATCAAAGCATATTATTTTCAGTGTCAGAGTAGAACAAAGCTTTGTTCAGAAATGTATTCTATTTTTGGAAAAGATTCCATTTTCTTCATAGGAATATGGATTTAAAGAGAAGATCTTTGGGGTCATCTTTATTTTACAGTTGGAAAAAAAACTGAGATGGAAAAATTAAGTCACTTTCTTGACATCACAGGAGAGGCAAAGGGTCAAAATTCAAACCCAGATCCTTTACTTTCCATGGATCTATGCTTCCTTGCAAATTTTGACTGCTTAATAAATATTTGTCAAATGTTTAGAATTTCTTCCTTGTGATCTTTTAGGACGTCAGTTTTTGGTAAGGTAAATGGGTTAGAATGGAAGATCTCTAAGATCTCATACAGTGATTTTAACTCACTGGCTAAAATGCTGGCTTAATGTAGCTTGATTGCTTCAGAACCCTAAAGGAAGTTCAGCATGACAGAATGATTCTTAAAAGGAACAAGCAGTCTGAGGTATGATGTGTGAGGGAGAAGGTTGCTCTAGGTCTTTTTTGTTTGTATATTTTTAATACAAAAGGCACATTATCTCTTCCAGAAGAAGAGATTCTGGAACCAGCCAAAAAAAAAAAAAAATGGGGCTTCTTCTTCCTTAGTATTTAGCAGGTATACATTACCCCAAATTCCCATTTCTGCTGGCTATGCTTAATTTTTCAGTAGCAACATTAAAAATAAAAGTTACTGTCCAGAAAGCCAAAAAAAAAAAAAAAAGCAGGAGTCAGTAGGTGTCATTTTTAAATACACAGGCCTATAGATATCACAAAAGTTGGCTATGTGTCCTTTGGCCAGGCATCATCTCTACACTAGAATTTGGACATCTTATCTACAGAAATTAATATTTTTACTTCAGACCTTGGGACTTCGATAGTACAATTTGACTTAACCTTGAACCAGTTAATTGATCAAGCATTTGTTAAACACTTACTATGTGCCAGGTACCATGCTAGATAGGTCCTGGGAGTCTAAAGATAAAAGTTACACAGTATTTGCCTTATTAGAGTATACGGGGTGTGTGTGTGTGTGTGTGTGTGTGTGTGTGCGCATAATAGATATATATTATATATATGTGTGTATGTATGTACAGTACACACTGTATTATATTTAAAGCATTTTTGATGTTCAGTTGTGGCCAACTTCTTGTGACCTCATTTGGGGTTTTCTTGACAGAGATATTGGAGTGGTTTGCCCTTTCCTTCTCTGGATCATTTTTACATATGAATAAATGGAGGCAAGCAGTGTTAAGTGACTTGTCAAGCTAGACAGTATATGAGTCTGGATTTGAACTCAGGAAGTATTCCTGACTTGAGACCCAGCACTCTATCCACTTTGCCACCTAGCTCCCCTAATGTAAATCATACCCCAAAATAATCTTGAAAGGGAAGGTGCTAGAAGCTAGGAGGAACAGGGAAAACCTTATCTAGAAAAAAAGTACTAGAGATAAAACTGGAAAGAAACCAGGGGGCCCAAGAAGTGGAGAAGGTGAGGGAGAACATTCTAGGCATGAAGAACAGTTCTTACAAAGACAAAGGAGGAGGGTGATGGAGTTTTTAGTGCAACCTAAGGTAAAGTAGTATGAATGGGATGTCAGTAATGTGTAAAACAAGCTTGAAGAATAGTCAAGTTGCCAGGTTGTAAACAGAAATTGGATTAGGGAGGAGTAGGAGGAACACTTTCCTTCTGTGTGGGTCCAGTTGAGATTAGGAAAAAAAAATAGTGGTCCTAATTATTGTAAGTTGTAATGGAAATGTAAATTTAAAGATCTTCCCTGCCCCTAGGCTAAAGTGCACCTGGAGCCTGGGGTGGGAGGCTTGTTTTTTCAGTAGATACTTTTTGATTGGCCAGTGGGTCCAGAAGGTTGTTACATTCTCTGAGCCAGGAGAAGGCTATATAAACCCTGATTTGAGGCTTTGTTTTGGGGCTCACTTTGAGAAGTATTCTATGATTCGATCAAATGAGACTCTGGGAAGCCGTTGTTCATAACTCCCCCCCCCCCCAGCTTTGAAAAATCCAGATGTTGATTTGGTATGGATGTAATGGTTGGACAGTTTAGAAACCCGTCTACTTGATCTGTTTCTCTGTCTTGATAGTTTTGTCTGTATACTCTGAAGTTCAGGGTGCTGACCTTTTCCCCCTGAACTAGGTAAATGATATGTTAGACTGATTAAAGTAAGTTTGTTAACCAATTTTGAGTTGCTTTCCTTTAGCAAAGCAGGTCTAAGAACCTGTGTGAGCAGCCACCCTGGGGTGCTTGCTGCTACATAAGTACATGATTTTTCTCCTATCTTCTTCCAGTAGCATATGGAAAGCGGAGAAAAGCGTAAGGTAGGAGTCATCCAGGATGATGGTTTATCAAGGCATAATCAACTATTAGACAAAGGGGCAAGGGATTTGAGAGTAGAAAATAATAGTTGGGGGATTGGGGTAAGGATAAAGTGCAGTGTGCAATTCTGCAGAGAGGCCAAGAAGGATGAGAATTGGAAAACAAAACAATCTAATATGACAATTCAGATATTGTTGACTGTAAAAGGGCAATATCAGATGAACTATTAGTATTATAAACCAGTGGTAGGAATGAAAGTCTCATTGCTACCTAAGAAATTTTATTTTTCCCATTCTTTATATTTCCTTTTTATTCAAAATTATATTGAAGTACTGATACTCATTGACTATTTTGGGGGGGTAAATGTTGCTTCTTTCCTCAATATTCTAAGGACCATTATTTTTTCTCAGAATATTTATTAATGGTTTTGGCTTTGAATCCTGGTGCTGGCTTTGATTACCAATCATTGTATAGTTATTTGTGGTTTATAAATTGCAAGGTTTTGTAACTGCAAATATTATTTTTCTTTAGGTGGAAAGATATTTTATAGAAAAAAATAGAATTTGGAATCCCTTTCTCCTCTCATATCTAGATTTGTATATGTCATTAAAATTGTGACTCAGGACATATTTAACTTTATTTCCTTCAATTCTTGTCATATATCTTTGGTGACACTCAAAAGACCTGTAATGATAATAATTCAATTTAAGTAATGCTTTATGGTTCATAAAGAATTTGTGTGTATATATATATGTATGTGTGTGTGTGTGTATATATATATAATATAAGCATTATTGTTGTGAGAGCAATGTCCTAACCCCTTGCTCCCATGCAAGTTAGGATAACTTTTCCTTAAAAGGTAACGAAACAATTCTTTTGACTTAATGGACTCAGGGGACCAAAGGCTCAATCAGTCAACATTATTTCTTGCTTGTCTCGCTACAAAAGAGCCTTGAGAGTGAAATGACTTTCACTAAGTCATACAGCTTGGACTTCCTAGCCTCTGAAACCTAATAGCTCTGAATCTCTTCAATTTGCAGTCATTTTCTACTCTCAAATCCCTTGCCCTTTTGTTTTCTCATTGATCATGACTTGACAAATCCCAATGCTGGATTCCTTTTACCCTTTACTTCATTTTCCTTTCTTTCTTTCTTTCTTTCTTTCTTTCTTTCTTTCTTTCTTTCTTTCTTTCTTTCTTTCTTCCTTCCTTCCTTCCTTCCTTCCTTCCTTCCTT